>NC_051443.1:11035248-11042708 GCF_001649575.2 Kryptolebias marmoratus | reverse complement strand
AAAAAAAAAAAAAAAAAAAAATTCTAAAAGTGGAAGAGCTCCACATTTTGTTACATCGATAAAGGAACAACAAATTAACCCGAGACTCTCTGCTTCTCTCCGGATGACCCCGTCTCTATGAGCCCAGCCCCGTTTTCTGTGCTGCTTCTCTTTAGTCCTCCGTTAGGAAGCATTTTCTTCATCGCTTCACTCGTTACCAATGAAGATTTATACAACTGCCCTTGAATTTACTAGAAGCATTCTACTTACTTACCTGGCCTTTTGGTGCATTGAGAAATGATCAAATGTTTTCTTTTTTTCCCATTTTGCTGCTGCTTAATACCCTGTTAGAAAAATGGAAAATTCTTACAACCTGAGTGTCTTCAATGAAGTTGTTTTGTAATACAACCATGCCGCTCATACATACAAGCCAGACATATGCATGATACAAACAGAGAAACTGCTAAATATTTGTCTAGAAATATAGGGTTTTATTTCTGGGTTTACATGATGGCTTTTTAATAAACATGTATGGATTTTATTCACCACAGAAAGGTACATAAGGAGGAGTGAACTAGAGCTGGTGGGTTACTGACTCACCGGGGTTAACAATCTGAATCCTCGCACTGAATCAGGACTCATGAGTCTGTGGTCTCAATTAACCCAGATCCTACATGTCCTCTGGCAGACTGCCGCTAAGTCCCTGAGTCAGCAAACTCACAGAAAAAAAAAAAAACAAAATAGCAGAATCCCCAGAAACAGTACGGGTCGCTGATCCGGGTTAAAGACTCACCGGAAATGCTGCAGACTCCAATGAGTGGGGTCTCTGATTCAGGTTCAAAACTCATTAGAAAAGCAGTGCACTCAGGCTGAAACTGCATAAACTGGTGTTTTTGAATGCAAACCATTAGCATATGCACACCAATATGATATACACACATAATTTGCAATTTTTGTATATTTATGCATATAGTTACATACTTTTTGCACATTTTGCATTTTTGCTTTGTGTGGTTGTTTTTGTTTACTTAGCCATTTAAAATATTTCATTCTTAGTTTACATTCTAATTTTCACACTTTGTATTTTCGTTGCACATCTTGTTTTTATATTTGTATTCTATTATTTAACCTTTGCAAAATTGCCAAAAAGCTAAATGCACATTTTTTTATAAATGTTTACACCAATGTCACTTTTGTATTACATGTTTTTTTTCAGGTATAATTATTATGTCGTTTCTCCTGGAAGAGCCCTGGGCTTCATGGGAAGAGATTTGGCTTGTTGCTGCCGATATTTGGCATTGAAAAAAAAAAATCATATCGTTTTTGGAAATGAAGTGAGTAATGCAAAATGAATGGAAATGGAAAGGTTTAGAAAATAGCATTTGTACTACCTTTTTTGTAGTTGTTCCAAGACAGCAAAAATCTGTCTTAGAACCCCAATCAGACTAGTCATTACCTCATCTATCCAGTCAGAGCTAATCTCTTTTTCTCCAAACTGAGATCAATCAGAACTATAGAAAAAAAGGTAAAAATAATAAGTGAACCCTACTTCCAAACATCAGCACAATCACTTTAATGTGCAGCAGAAGCCCTGGATTAGTACAAAGCTCTTTAGTTATTCTAAATTGTTGTGTTCTTTCAAAAGCTACACCAACTAAGAAGAAAAAAAATGGGGCACTTTTGGTTTGTATGACCAAAAGTGGTTTGGTTTTAGTGCTGGATGAAAAAACATACTGGTCTGTTTCAGCTTTTCTGTTTTAGCCTAAATGTCTAAATGCCAGAAAACACCAGATTTAAGCCAGTAACACAAGATGGCTGCCACATGTATTCTGCTCTTCTGTTTCATGCATGCTTAGTGCAATTGCATTCATAATAGAACAACAAACTGGCTTTACTTACTTTAACAACCACATGTAAAATTTAAATTTGACTGCAATGTGAAGCAGATCACATTTAAAACCTTGAATATGACTCCTTTCATGACTGTGCAACAGAAGCACAGAAAATGACCTGTATTTAAATCTTGAAACACAAAACAAACAACAACAAAAAAAAAACAAGGCTCTGTGTGTTTAAGTGCTGTGGCATAGCTGACGTTGTAAACCGATGCAAAGGCTGCCTAATGAGAGCTAATTACATCATGATCCTAATTGATGTGTCCGTCAAGGCCAAGCATCGAGGCTGGAGACTTTGCTTTGAAAAGAGACACACAAACAGGAAGTCAATACTTACCTAACAAATAACAGCACTAGTAATCATGATAGATTTGCACACAAAAGTGGAGAGAAAAGATACATTTTAGATTTCATTGAGATAATTTACAATAAAAATAAACACATTCTTTGAAGGAACGCATATTGCCCACCACCTTTTATGTCTGAGTTTTATACTAAAATGATCTTATATTGATAAATGATGGAAATATAGTCCATCCATTTCCTTTTACCTGCATCTCCTTTCCGGGTCGCGGGGAGCTGGTGTCTCTTACTGTGCAAGAGGCGGGGGACACCCTGGACAGGTAGCAAGTCCATCACAGGGACACATAGAGACAAACGAGACAAACAACCATTCACACTCTCACTCACACCTAGAGAGAATTTAGAGTTACCAATGAACCTAAAATGCATGTTTTTGGTGTGTGGGAAGAAACTGGAGTACATGGACTAAACCCACAAGTGCAAGGGGACAACTTGCAAACTCAACCCAGAAAGGCCAGGAGGCGATGATGGGATGCGGCAGCTCTAGCCACTGGGCCGCTGTGCCACTGGAATTATAGTCATTTTGAATAAAAATTGAAAAAAAAAAATTATGTGGGATTGCATGCAATATTGCAAGATCTTGTATGATCTGCTAGAGCTCAGTGCGTTTTGTGGATGACATCTGTGAAACTGACCGAGTTCTTACCATATTTGTGTTTACCAAGGTCAGTTGGCTATGGCTGCCATTTTGAATTCAGTTGACCTAAAAAGTGAATAAGTTTTGCATGTGTGTCTAATGATTACTTTGTGAGGGTTCAAATCTGTCAGGTGGTCCTTGAGATATTTTGCTTAGAGACAAATAGGGTTGACTCGAATAGCTTATCACAAAGTTTCAAAGATCTTACTTGGATCACACTTGGAGGATGTGTTGGGAATGACTCTGAGCTACCACCACACCAAATCTTAGCTCAATACTTGTAGAATTGGCTGAGTTTTAACCATTTTTGTGCTTGCTGAGGATTATTAAATGTGGTGGCCATCTTAAATCAAACTGACTCATTTGTAGATGTACATTGCTATATAAATAAATGTACCTACCTATCTACATTCAGTGATCACTTTCCGAAAGTTTCATCAAACTCTGTCTTGGGGTTCATGTGATATTTTGCTCACACTGCAGACAAACGCCCACACGCACGCGGACACCTGCAAAAACAATATCACCCCTATTTTGCCTTCCAGCAACCTGTATTCGGAATAAAAAAAGTGTTTGAATCCTGCCTTGTTGCTGAGCAGAATAGTGTCAGCTCAATAATGTATGCATGCATGTGCCTGGAGTTTTCTTTGCGCCTGCATGGGGGCATGTACATAAACGTGCCTTGTTTGAATCTGTGTGTGTGGGTTTAACTCACACTTCCAGAGTGATATTATTGCAGCGCAGCTTGCTGTGCCTTAGCGCCATCTTTCCGAGATATTGAGGCCAGGGAATGGCCAGTGGGGGGTTTTGTCTGATGCCGTTTTAACACCTGAGTATAGCTGTGCTGCATAAACATGCTTTCATGGAGGAATCTGAGCTCCTTATAGTGTGCAGGTCTTTGAACACTGCAGGTTTTTATGTGTGTGTGTTTTCAGGGAGGGCTGCATGTTTGCATGAAACTGTGTTAGTGAAATAAAAAGGGATGATAAAGGAGGTGTCAAAGGGCTGGTTGGTTGTTCTGGATGTGTAAGACAAAGTGACAGGGAGATTATTTCTCATAACTTCAAAAGTATACAGCGTGTCTATATGCACAAAATGGGGAACCACACCTAGATGTGGGGAGACTATGGCCAAAAATGACCTTTCTGTAATGAACGGCACATAAAAAGCTGCAGTGAAGAAATGACCATGGCAGATTAGAGAGGTTACCCTGCTCTATGCTAGTCTTAGCACATACATTCATCAACACCCTTCCCACAGGACTCTTTGTGTTTCACTACATTTACCAGACTGCATTATAGAATCGGGTTCCATGTGCAGTCTTTGCATTTTGTTTTTGTCCTAAAGGGCTTGAAAGGACTTTTCTGGGTTTGTGGTTGTATGGCTGCAGTTTATTAACTTCAAATTCAGTATGTTTTACATAAATATAATTTACCACATAGTACCAGTGGTTTTAGAAAGATTTTTCAACCGTTCGAGTGGGAGAGTTAAAGTATCTGGGAGCCTGGTTCGGGAATGATGGCCGAACAGAGCAGGACATGGATCGATGGATTGGCGCTTTGTTTGCAGTAATGAGGGCACTGCTCTGGTCTGTTGTAGTGAAAAAGGAGTTGAGCCAAAAAGGCAAAGCTCTCCATTTACTGGTCCATGTACATTCTAGCCCTTACCTATGGCCATAAGGTACCAAAAAAAAATATCCTGAATAAAAGCTTCTAATATATGCTTCTTTTGTTTGGTAGCCAGGCTCAGCCTTAGAAATAGGGTAAGGACATTTTGGGGGAAAATAGCTGCAGCTGCTCTGCACTGAAAGGAATCACCTGATGTGGTTTGGGCATCTGATTAGGATACTCCTGGGCGCCTCCCTCTGGACGTTTTTCAGACATGTCCAACTTGAAGGGAACCTCGGGACAGACCCAGACTTGCTGGAGGGAATATTTATCCTCTCTGGCCTGGGAACACCTTGGAATCCTCCAGGAGAAACTGAATCGCTAGGATTTCCTTCCTGGACCTGTTACCTTGACCCAAACTCAGATAAAAGGAAGATACTGGAAGGACATATTTTCAACCTAAAACAAGGCCTTTGGTTTCCATTTTTATTATAAACTCTTACTAGATTTTTCCCCCCTTTTTTATTATTTTATCCTCGCATTGTCATGAAGTTGGGAACGTGGTCCTGTTAGAGTGTTCAATGATGCTCCAACATCGTAGTTTGTCATTGGAAACCTTCCACAGAGTAAAGCACAGACAACACAAACAATGTAAAATAAATATGGGAAAGTTATACAATCCAGAAAAATAATCTGCATCATTATGCATTCAAAAAGACTATCCCCAAAGCGCTCCATGTAATTTTGATTCATTTTATGTTCAAAGGCAAGAAACAAAAGCACCTTTTGTTGTTATTGTCTTGGTGGAAATGGGCCTGAATGTATTTAGGTACATTTTTCTCATGTTTCTGTACCTGAACTGGTACTATCCTGTTATTTTTAAAAATGCAGATTGCCCTTTGGAACAATGTAATGTTTGCTAATAGATCTGTGCACAATGTGCCCCTACAGTAAATCTTGCCTTACACATAATTTTTACTAGGAAAAATACCAATTCCATGAATTACTGACAAAGAAAACTACCAAGAAGATTACTGACATTACATGAAAGCAATGCAAATGCATTTAAAAATAAAATCAGGCAGCCAAGTGCAACTTTGCTTGCGCACACCCTGATTGGACAGCCCCACGTAGCTTTTGCATTGCTTTAAAATTCAAGACTGCATTTTATCACTTTATTGAAGTAAATAAATAAATAAGCACAAGCCTGCAAGTGCACCATGAGTCATTACCATTTCTTTTCTCAGAAAATTACAAACACCAAAATAGCCCAAAGATTACTTTTGAAAACATTTTTTTTTAAACTGTTGGTTTAGATACTCCGTGTGGGTGGTGAGAAGTGCATCGTATTCATATCACATTTAAATGTTTAAATGTCAAATTTGATTTCATGGAAACTTTTCTTCAGCTGGAGCAGAAAAGGAGTCAAAAAATTGCATCAATATCAAAATGTTTTATCCTGAGTCACAGCTCAGTTTTACTGTGCATGTCTGACACTCAAGAGTGTTCATTGTAGTGAAAAAGGCAGAAAACACAGATGGTCTTGGAGGTAATAAAACCTGCTGGCTCACTTCGTAAAATGCTTAAAGTACTGCTGAGGGATCTTAGTGCTTTAACGTTGTTTAAAGATTAATTAAAGTTAACTGTAAATGTGTGTTTCTCTCTTTGTTTTGTCTCCCAGCTGCTGTCAGACAGCCAGATCAACATGGTGAAGGTGGTGAACTCAGTCAGCGATGCTCTTAATGCCATGCAGAAGGAGAACGTGGGTCTGAAGGCCCGAGTCAAGGCCGATCTGCAAAGAGCTCCGGCCCGAGGGGCTCGCTTCAAGGGCTGCTCCAATGGTGAGCAAAATGAGTCCCAGTTTGACTTGATGTGACTGCCTGACAAGATTGTACAGACTTGTCTCATATTCTTTTATGTCTTTGTATATGTAAGACAGCATCCTATATGTTGACCTTTCACCTGCCTTTTTCGCTTTATGTCATACTAACACCTATGTTTTCCCAAGTCTACCATTCTGTAAAGTTATTTTCCAATGATCTGTCTGCTCCCCACCTCAGAATATTTATTCAATGAAGCCTCTCCAAACAATATCAGTATGTTACTCTTGGCTATATCTCATCCGAATTATTCAGTGGCCTTGCTTAGAACGAGGATTTTTTTTTTTTTTTTTGCCTGTACTTGAGCGATGACTTCACTGGACTGTGTTGCTGAGAGGCACAGAGAGGCCTGAGGCATCATCTCATTGCGAGGGTTTTAGGCAGGCAGTATACGTGGTGGCATCCTACTGTTGGATTTGCTTTGCACAGGTAGGCAAACAGCACAACTGAAAGCAGGTTGTACGCGGAAGGCAGGTTGTGCGCAGAATGCAGCGTGCAATACTAAGGTGGAAGATCACCTCTTTGTTTGTTTGTTTGTTTTGTGTTGTTTTTTTCGGTTTTGAAGGCATAGCTAGACAGTTTTTCAAAAATCTGCAAACATGTCACCATGTATTTGCCATATATGAGTAAAGGAATAACAGTTAAATACATGTAGTGTCATTATAAGAACTCTATTTCTCAATGCTTAAGCTTTCTTGAAACTTCACCCACTGGTGGTTTCAGTTTGTTTGGTGCTTGTGAATTCAGCAGCATACTGACAAAAGCCAGTATCTCACTGGGCTGCAACTGCTGAAGACTAATTGGTGAATCAAAATTTGCAAGAAAACAGGCAAGTTTTCTGTTGTAGTCTCACTGGGATATCAATGCGTGGGACAAAGCGCACAGCAAGCCATGTGGCCCTGTGTTGTGTGACTAACCTTTTTAAAATTTCAGCCCATGTACAGGTCCTGGTCATAAAATTAGAATATCATGAAAAAGTAGATTGATTTCAGTAATTCCATTTAAAAAGTGAAACTTGTATATTATATTCATACATTACATACAAACTCATATATTTCAAATGTTTATTTCGTTTAATTTTGATGATTACAAATGACAA
>NC_051443.1:10993289-11033953 GCF_001649575.2 Kryptolebias marmoratus | reverse complement strand
AAATTAAACGAAATAAACATTTGAAATATATGAGTTTGTATGTAATGTATGAATATAATATACAAGTTTCACTTTTTAAATGGAATTACTGAAATCAATCTACTTTTTCATGATATTCTAATTTTATGACCAGCACCTGTATGTGTGCCTGGCTTGCAAACTGTATTCCAGACTGTACTCATTATTTTGTTTCCTACCTCTGCCTACATTGTACATACCTTGGTACCTGCCTCCATATTTATGTTTTAATTTACTGGAGTGTGTTTTTTATGAAAATTGGACCAGAATAGTTATTATGTATCATAAACATACTATAGGTAGACCTGGACATTTGGGACTATAGCCTTCGATGGTACCAAAATACAGCTCTAGCGCTGTAAAAATCACAGAAATAAAATGAGAAGGGTTTAAGGCAGCTTGGACTATTTTGAGAGAAAATTTGTTCTGTCAGTTCTTCAGAACATGTTCAAACTTTAGCTGATAAAACTGCAAGCCTCTCCAAAATGTTTAAGACAAATGTTTGGAGACATTTTGGAGACTCTCTCACAAATAACAGTTTCAAGCTAGTTGCCAACAGTCCCACCTCAGTGAGATACTGCCTTAAGTGCAAATGTTTTAATAAACAGAGATTTTTCTGCTGTTCATACCCTCTATCCACACACAGATTTTAATGAGGATAATGAGGACACTCTATTTGGATGGATCTGTATGAATGTGAGATACTGAGCTTTTAAAAAACTATGACTGAGCAGGTGTTTTTTTTTTTTTTTTTTGCAAATGCCCACTATTATAATTTCCCTTAAATCCCACAACAACAATGAAGTAATTATTTTGTTGTTGTTGTTTTCCATTTGTTTCACCTTATTTTAATACTGTCACAGGTAAACTTTGATTGTGAGCTGAAATGATGAATAAAACATAGAGAGTTGTAAACATTAAAGAAAAATACATTACAATTGTTTTGGAAAAAACTCTTGCTGAGCTAAGAATATTCTTTTTGTCTGTTGATATGCTGGTAATGTGGATGTTCCCTCCACCTTGTGGCACAAGCATGGGTATTTTAACATTTTTTTATTAGAATTGTATAGAAGAAGTTCTTTGTATATGTAAGTGGAGAAAAAATTCAATAAAAAAAAAACATAACAGTGTAGAAGGGGCTCAAGTGCTGGATCCATCCAGATCTTTCTAAAAAGCATTTAAATTACATTTATTGTTAGCCAATGAAAAGCAAATAGTTTTAAAGATTCACAGATAAAGTTAGAAAAAAATGTCTGTGTACCAGTTGAAAACATCCATCCATCCATCTATTCGTAAAAGCACCAACTCTACTTTGAATCCCTCCCGGATAACCAAACTTTTCATTCTATCTCTAAGAGAGAGCCCAGCTACCCTGTGGAGAAAACTCATTTCAGCAGCCTTTATCTGAGACCTCATTCTTTCGATCACTACCCAGAGTTCATGAACATAGGTGAGGGTAGGAATGTAGATCGACCAGTGAAAATAGAGTTTTGCCTTGCAGCTCAGCTCCTTCTTCACCATAATGGACTGGTACAGAGTACGCAGTACTGCGGAAGCTGATCCTGCCTGTCGATCTCATGTTCCATTCTTCCCTCACTTGTGAGCAAGACCCTGATACTCTTCCACTACACCTCATTCCCAACCTGGAGAGAGCTGTCGGCTCTTCTTCCAACTGAGGACCATGGCCTCAGATTTGGAGATGCTGATCTTTATCCCAGCCATGTTACACTTGGCTGTGAACCGCTCCAGTGAGAGCTGGAGATCACAGCACGATGACGCCTACAGAACCACATCATCTCTAAATAGCAGAGTCGGAATCCTGAGGCCACCGAACCGGACCCCCCTCTGCCCTCTGGCTGCACTGAGAAACTGTGTCCATTATGGACATTTGAAAACAACTCAATGGTAAACTCAAGGCATACATTTTACACAAATTCTAATTTAAAAAAAAGAAAGGGAAAACATACTTTAGTGTTTTCAGATTGTACTACTTTAAGCTGTGACCATGGGGCTGAAGATACACACATGTGCCATTCTCTCCCCCTCCCCCCACCCACAGATCCTGCCTTGTGATCTCTCAAAGAAATTTCCCACCTTAATCAGATTTTCTGAAGCAATCATTAAACAGTTACTTCAAACAAAGCCAGAATTAAAAGTGGCAATAAATTATATACAAGCCGGCACAAAAATAATTTGTTGGATCTGAGCAGAATAGTTCCAAAGAAGGGATAATTTATTCAAGTTATTGTCTCTTGGCTCTTAGTTAATGGTATATATATATATATATATATATATATATATATATATATATATATATATATATATTTAAACATCTGTATTGTTTCCCCAACTTTTCAACCCATTAGTTGAAAAGAAGGTGCATGAAGGTCTTATTAGTTCTATAACTGATGTAAAAAGATCTAATTGTAGGCCAAATGTTTTCTTTGACCCTGAGACGTGTTTCTGTTATGTGTACATGTCCATAAAAACAGAAAACAATGTAACATGGATGAGTCAGACTGCAGCGTAGGTTACATCGGCGCTGTTGTGGCTGCCGGAGAATGGCTCTCAGGCCTTTTCCTTTTCTAATTATTTCCCACAGAGCCTCTTAGAGTTCAGTCAAATGAGTGCCAAGCTCATTGTTATTAATTTCTTTTGAATCTAATAAAAAACCGGAGTGATGTTTTTTTTTTTTTAAGTCTAGGATTTTTAAAGAAAATGGAAATGGATCATTGAAATATGCAGGGTATTTCATTAGTCATTAGGTATAAAAAAATATCTAGACCAAGGGATTGCTTTATAATCTGAATTTTTTACTCATTGTGACTCGGCTGTGTGAAAAATTTTTACTTTTTGTGTAAGACCTTAGAAAACGCTGCCTTTTTGCTTGCGCTTGGCTTACAGCTGAAATCTTTTCTTCCTGACATGTTATTATAATAGCTTTACACACAGAAGAGAGTGTGCATTTCAGAGTTAAAACAAAAATACCAGGTATTCCAAGTGGGGTTCGATTCCAAGATTCAGATTTTGAGACTGAGCCAGAATATAAATACATGAAAGAAAATTTAAAAAAACCTTTTTACTATAAAGGTCATGAACAGCACTATGACCTCAAGAAACATCATCATTTTACAAACACTCGTGTTTTTCGTAAAACACATTAGATTCATGAGTTAAAGATTCATAAATAGGAAAAAAAATTCTTATTTTGGAGTGACAATTTACTGGCCTTCCAAAAAAACCCTTGCAGAAATGTTAGATTTGTTAGACACCTGCAGTCAGTTTTCTGGAGTGGCTGTGTCATTTGCAAAAATGGCAAACAGCTGCAACTTATAATTGTGTTAACCTTCTAGGTAGTTTTTTTTTTTTTTTTCTAATTTAGTTTTTCAAATTTCAGCTTTGAGCAAAGCCATGAGGAGTGACAGACTAACCAACGTGTTGGACGCCTTCTGATGTCATTTCATCATCCCGTCTGCAGACAGTTTTATTTTTTTAATCAAACGTCAAAACTCCAAAGTCAAAAAATGGTTTCTCTTTTTTTTGGTATGACACTCTAATTAGTGCAGTAAGTTTGATCTTTTTCAGAAGTTCAATTCAGTTTATTTATAGTGCGCCAATTCACAGCAAGAAGTAATCTCAGGCTCCTGTTCAAAAACATACAATACATTTTAAAATGCCAATTAGTAAAAAGTTATCTATTTAAGGAAGCCAGCAGAGTGTGCAAATCTTTACCCCATTGCAATCCCCCATGAATCTCCCATAAATGTTGACAGATAAGTTTTGGGGGAATTGGTTTATACACTAAACTCTTATCTGCCCTGAAAACAACATGGTAAAGAAATGTTTAGGTTTAGGCTAAAGGACAGACAGCCCATATCCATGGTTTAAACTTCCACATTTAATCCTCCTAATGTTTTCACTTGCTGTTTACTACTTTAATGTTCCTGGTCAACAATAACCACTTCAATACTTCTCATTATAAATCCATGATAATACATAAATCATCAACTAATTCCTTGATGAAACAGTACAAACTTAGATCTTCCGTTTGCTTTTTATGGCCTGTAGACCTCCCTGATCTGAGCTCAAAGAACTTGTTTTTGAGTGAAAGAAATGATAAGTTAATGGATATTTTTGGCTGCAGCAAATTTATAGATTGAACATGTTGTGCAGTTTATCAGAAGTTACTATATACAAGGGCATTTGTTTATGAACCATGTCAAATTTTTATTACTTGCACAGAGAAATACTCTCAGTGTGATTTTTTTTTAATGAAAAAAGGAAATAGTCCCAAAATTACAGCTAAAAACCTAACAGTATGATAAAATTACTGTATATCCCCATTCTTTGAACGTTATGTATCAACAACCTCAGCAGGACCTCCTTCCTCATCACTGGATTGTTCCACATCGATCGTCTCTTGGTGTGGATTCCATGTTGTCTTCACCCTCTGACTCTCTTTCCTCCAGAACATCTTTCATATCAGGATCCTGGCCTCTCTCCTCATCACCAGTGTCATGATTCAAGATATGATAGAAGGCCTCAATAACAGTATAACAGGGGTTGATGTTCTGCCAAGGCCTCAAGTTCTTGAACTTCTTCTTGAAATTTTGTTCCAATCATTTGTGAGAATGCTGACAGGTGGGGACGCACATCAGGAAAAGATGCTGTTCGGGACAGATTCTTGTTGTGGATGTTATCATGGAAGCTTAAAAGGGGAATGAGGCGTGTGTGTACTCAAAAACAAATGCACATGTGGGTGTCGAAAAGGAACTATGTTCATCGGATGAAGTCAGTTTTATACATCTAATCGACGTTTTTAATGATCCGCCATGTTGACCAGGAACACAGAGGTCAACAGAAAACTTCTAAAATGGTCGAATTTGTCCAGAACACAGTAGGAAGGTTAGTGGTGTCTCACAGACTTTTAGAAGAGATGCAGCAAACCTGTGGTGTCTCTTTAATTTCAAAGGTGCTGTTCAATTAAAGGCATCTGTCTCTGAATTGATTCTTGACCCAACATGCTCAAACAGGCCCTAGCTGACTTGCCCTTTAGTTAAATATAGACACAGCAGCATACAGAGGAGTGAAGATAAAAGTGTGGAGCTTAACACTCAGATGGCAGCCTTTGGAGTTCCAGTTTTGTTCCTTCCTATGTCCTTTGTTGGCTAAATCAAGCCCGTTATTGTGCAGATGTTGGGGTTATTGTAAAACTCAGCATCATTTAATTGTTGGTGCTTTTGAATGGGAATATATGCTCACGTGTGATTGGTCATTACCGAATCTCACACTGACTTCATCTAGCTTTGCTGTGATCCTATTATTACTAATAATGTTTTTTAACCCCTCACCGAACTGCATGTTGCTTCATCTGTGGTCACTATAATTATCGCCTGCCACTGAAGGGCGATGGCGATTATCATGTTTTTGCCTGGGTCTGTGTTTGTGTGCTTGACTGTTTCTGAAATATCTCATAAACCACTGCATGAATTTTATGAAAAGTTGCTGAAAGTAATTATTGGATGTACATCTACAACTAATAACCTTTTGGACTCAACCCCATTCGAGATGGTTGCCATAGCCAACTGACCGTAAAAAATAAACACAAAAATGGAAGTACCTGAGCTAATTCAACAAATACTGAGCTAAAGTTTAGTGTGGTAGTAGCTATGAATGATCCACAACAAGGAAAAAAAATCATTTGATGTGCATCTACAGCTGATTAACCTTTGGAGCCAGTCCAATTCAACATGGTCACCACAGCCAAACTAAACTTAGAAAACACAAAAATGGCTATAAATTAACGAGTTTTAAAGGTGTGGAGATAAAATTTTGTGTGGTTTTAAATGAGAGTCATTCGCAACATGTTCTACTCCTGCTACTCATTACACTATAGATTTGCATAAAACTTCAGCATTATTTGTTGGAGTCAACTCTGTTTGTGTGTTAGCAAAATATCTCATGAACAACTGGACAAATTTTAATGAAACTTTCAAAAACCTAATAATTGGATGTACATATACAGATGAATAACTTTTGGAGCTAATGAAACTGAAGATGGATGCCACAGCTAATTGACCTTAGTCAACACAAAAATGGCTATAAATTAGTCACCTTTACAGATTTTACAAAAATTTGATATGGTCATAGCTGAGAGTCATTCACAACACATAGTCTGCACATGAGTTTGCTCATGACAATATTTTCAAGATTTGGCCAAAATTGCTACAACATTTTTATTTCTCAACAAAAGATGATTTTAGAAAATTCTACCATGAAAACTTGCGAGTGATATGCATTCCTTTAAGGAATGCTGGAATATTAGGCCTTTAATGGCAACTATAGATCATGGCAGTAAATAGGTGTGTATATTTAAATTAATGTAAATGTATGTAGATACTCCATGCTCCAAGTTAAGTTTTACAAGTCCATAACATTATAAGTGTGCTAGTTCTTTTTTTTTCTGTTTGCTTCTCATTTCTTCTGTCAGGACAATCTAAAGCCAAAGAACCAGCGGCGAGTGAGTGTATTTGTGAAGCTCAGCCTTGACACTTTACCAGATGTCAATGCCGAACTAAAAAAATACTAAGCTAAAAACCATCGCAACCTTGTTCTGATCACAAGGCATCACAAATAATGAACAGCATAAATTTCCACTTTGACTTCCCCTGCCTATTAGATAAGCCGTATTTTGTAGCTTGCTTTCTGTTTGTCTAAGATAAAACACAGCAAGACAGCAGATTTTCATTTCTTCAAGTGTGTGTGCATACAGTGCAGGCTAAAGTGTGAGGTACTTACTTGCAGTCAGAGGACACACCCATGAATATTTTTGACTGCTTTTATCTTCTTTACTGCACATGTGAATATTTGAAGCATTCATCTCTTTGCTGTTTGCTTTGGATTCCCAAAAGGACACATTAGATTTTCAAAGTTACATGAACTGAAACCTGACAGAAGTGAAGCCCATCTCTGCCGCAAGCGCAACTGAGTTTCTCAGCTGGATGATAAAAGTCCTACTTTTCAATTTGTGTTGTCACTGTTTATTGTTATGGTAATCAAATAATATACACTCACTGACAATTTAAAAAAAAGCTAAGTACCTAAAAGGAATGATCTGATTTAGACATAATTTGGTACAGTGCAGACCAGTGATGTAAGTGATTCAATCTGTAAGTGAACGAGCACCAGAGGTCAAAGGTGGTAGCATCACCAGTGAAACAATAGTGTTATCAGGCAATTGCCCGGACATTCAGCAGACAGTCAAAACAGACCAAATGTCACTAGACACATAGGCCACTGTCTGGCATATGGGTCACACAGATGTCATAGTAGCCCAACATTGGAGCCAGTGGGTATGTGAAAGTAACCACACATGTCATAAAGATTCTGGTTGCCCGTGACAGACCACACCAAGAAAGGATTATTGTGTTGGGCACTAAGTATTACAGAACCTCATTACTTCTGCATCTTACATCTTGACACAGTTATTGGATCTTTTACAACACCCTGTATCATCCCACATTATGTCTTGACATCAGCCAAACTATGGGTTCGCCATCCCATGCGTAGGCTGCCAATAGCGCCAGGAAAGAGAAGGCGGCAGTTGGTGCCATAACTGGGAGACATGGACTGATAACGAGTGCCTCTGTATCATGTTCACAGATGAACCTGAGTTCTGCATTACCCCAGATAACAGTTATTAGCAGCGTGTGGGAGGGAACTGATCCTGCCAAAGTTGTGGAGAAACTTCCAGCATCATGGTTTGGGTCTCCTCTTGTAGTGATTCTGGGGTCCCTGAGACCACATTACTATGTCAGTTATATCCTTCATGTTTTACCACTCGTGATACAGCACCCTGGGACAGTCTTTTACCAGGGCGATGCCTGTTCACATATCTCACAAGTGTCTATGGACTGCTTGCGTCACGTTAAGGTCCTCCCATCGCCAGCCAGGTCTCCTAATCTTTTGCCATTTGTACGTATGTGGGATCAGCTTGGATGTCAACTCCGATCCAGCGTTGATCTCAAGAACCAGTTACAGCAGCTGTGTGCTGACTTGCCTCAGGAGACAACGCTATGGTTGTATGACTCTGTTCTGTACCAAATCACCACTTGTGTCCAGGCTTGCAAGGAGGCCACACTTCATTGACATGGGCCCAGCAGTTCACTTGTACTGTCAACTTCCATGTGATATAGAGTGTACAGATATAACCGTTGCAATCCAATCTCTTTACTTTCCAACCTTCCTTTTTTGTTTCCATCACTCCATTTGAGCGCTTACCTTTTTTTTTTGGTCAGTGAGTGTACGTTGCTTTACCAGGAAATCATAGAAAAATAGGCAAAGCAAAAATAAAAATGAAATGCATGACACTTTTTAGGATTAGAATTATTGTAATAAAGATGAGCTCTCTTTAGCGATATGGTCACTAATGCCACAAAACTCTAACAATAGTCCTTAAGTGAAAAACAAAAGGTATCACTCTTTTGTTACTCATCTTAAAAGCCTCAAGGCTTAACTGCCTTAAGAGGCTTTTCAGCCTTAATATAAATTACATTTCTAAAAATGGAAAATTTGAAATGTCAAAAGAAACCTTTTGTAGCCATTGCTGTTTTTCTTATTATTTATTACAGTAGAAAACAGGAAAGATTAGGGATTTATTTTTTAACCTACCTGGGAGTATCTGATTGTGAAAGTTAAAAAAAAAATCAAAATAACTGAAAAACAGCTGTAATTTAGTAAAAATAAACCCAAGCACCTGAGTAGAATTGTGTCAAAAATACAAAAAATACTGTATTTATTTGTTGTAAATAACAATAATAAGAAAAAGAAGAAGTGCATACAGCTCCAAGAGAGAATAAATGTCAGATTGTGTTCAGTTTTTGATGCACTGTTGCAGTTTTATTTTACAAAGCCAAAAAAAAACATAAATTAAAAAAAAAAAAAGTGTTTTGGCTTCGTTCAGCTTCACCGATTCTCTGGCTGGTGAGATGTTGTCAGTGTGCTAATTGTCCTAATTTGCTGCGCCTGTGAAGGTGTGGATGTAAAGTTTGTCTGGTGAGACTTGTTGGGAGTCTACCAGTCTTTGTGCTGAAGCTCAGCATGTATGTCTCCCCTTAGATTTTAAATCCAGTTACTTTTGTCAGGAAACTTTTTTGTGTAGTCTCTATCAAGGTTTACTTTCTTTCCGTTTAGGTACGTATGTTGTTATTGTGAGCCTAGTCAAAGCCAAAGGGAAAGTCACACGCTAGTTGGACAATTTTAAATAGTTTAGCCGCATATTCCAAGTGAAAGCAATCAAGGTTGCGTGGCTTTCATTGTATAGATTTTAAAACAGCTGTCCTTGGTGTTGCTTACATTGAAAACCATGTGCTATTATATTATTGTGAGGCAGATGATGCAAAAATATACCTACAGTAGCCTGACCGGGTGGTCTTTTCTTCTCTAACTTGACAATTCCTCGGTGAAATTTCAAATTCTCAAACAAGGAATTTTCTGAAAGGAATTTTGAAGGGTGCCAATGCTACTGCCAAAAATCCGACATAACATTGCATCGAGTTTCTTCTAAGCCTAAGAGTAATTTGGGTAGCGACGAGGGCGCTTTGGTGCTTATGCACTGGCACCCTTAATAATGACAGCAGTCTTTCCTTTTTTTTTTTTTTTTTTACTGTTAATGCACCATAGACAGCTTCATCTTCCTCCGATGGAAAGGAGGGAAGGGAGATGTTGCCATTTATGTGTGACGGAGATGAAAGGTAAAACTTATTAGCTAAGCGCTACGCTGAGAAACAGGAAAAAAAAAAAGCTTTGCGGGAGACAAGCGATTCAGATCATGTAGGGGCTGAGAAAAAGAAAAAAAAGCTTTGTGTAGCCTTTTTAAAAACTCACTCAGCCGTTTCAGATTCAGGGGTTTGACCCTGTGAAGTCTGCATGCATAATCTATAACAGTGTTCTCATCACAGAGTTCCTTTCTTGCTTCCTTGGGAATTGGTTTGGTATCCCCTGGGTTAGAGGAGTTTCATAGCCACAGACAAGGGTGCCACTGTTCCACTCGTCTCCAGCCTCGGAGCTCTGTCTGTCGCTGTCATGTCTCCTCTTCCCCATTTCTTCTTGAATTCTGCCCGTTATACAGTCTCTTCCATCCTTCAGACTGTGTTCTGTATGGATCTCCTCACTCATATACTTTAAACCTTTCTTCTTTCCTTATATCTTTTGCTCTTGTTTCTGGAACTTTTTTTTCTTCTTCCCCCCTCAATTCTAACTTTTATATATGCTTCTTCCCTGCGCTTCTGCATCTCTATTCCATTTTTGCACGTCTCTGTCTTCATTGTGTCTTCCACTATTCTGTATTTTTTCTTTTTTTTTTGGTCTTTGCTCCATTTTACTGCTATGCTGTGTTACCGTTTTATCTAATGTATCGCTCGCTGTGCATCTCATCATCTAATGTTTTTATTTATTTTCTGTTTGTGCACTTGTTCTAGTTGTGTTTTTTGTAGATCTGTTGATAAAGTCGAAACCTTTCCTGTTAATTATTGAAAGGCAGGTGATCATTTCACCACCTGTACCTATGTGTGCATATGTTTGTCTGTTAGCAAAATATTTGAACCACTGGATAGACTTTTTGAAACTCTCAGAAAGCAATCATTGGATGCACATCTACAACTAGGTCTCGTTTGGAGTCAACCTGATTCAGTCAGTTTGATAAATATTAAGCTGCAGTTTGATGTTTCAGTAGCTGAGGGTAATCCCCCACTTATATTTCAAGCACTAATAGGTTGTGCAAGATATTTCTGAAAAACTTGGGCTCACCATTTGGAGTCAGCCACGTTCGCCTGTTAGCAAAACATCCCATGAACTACTGGGTGGATTTTATTGAAGCTGTCATATAATATTTTTTGACTAAACATCTACAACTGATTAATTTTTGGAATAAATCAGATTTAAGATGGACTCCACAGCTAATCGACCTTTAAAAGAAAAACAAACAAAAATAGCTATAACGAGGTTAGTTTTACTAATATTAGGCTAAAATTTGCCATGGTAGTAGCTGAGAGTCATGCTCAAGTCAGATTTTGAGCACTAACAGATGGCATAAGAGTTCTGTTAAAAACTGTTGGTGCCAGATCTGTTTCTCTGTCAGCAAAAAACTCCATAATCCACTGGATGGATATCAGTACAATTCTTAGAAAAGAGTTATTGAATGTACATCTTGTGAGGATCTGGGGTTGGCTCCGCCTTCTGGGCAGTGCCACTAATCATTCCTCCACAGGTGTTCCAGTTTCCACTGACGAGACCAGCTGGTACTTAAGCAGCAGGCTGGGATCAGATCTTCGCTGGAGCATCAAACCTTCTGGGTTAGATTCTCCGCCACAGCGTTTAACCTAACTTGTGCTCTCGAGCTAATCACGTTCTTTGTCTTGTGCCTACGACTCAGGTTTTGCCACGTCACGACTACGGGTCGAAAGAACTACTTACCTGGATACTCACGGATACGTACCTCGCTGCTACCTGGCTCTTCTTGGAAACCTCTGGAACCACTTCGCTCCTCCTCGACGCCCCAACCTCCCGCTAGGACCTGTAAGCAAACAAAGAGACATTGTAACTTTCGCAACCATCTTGGAAATCAACCTGTACCCGAGACTCACCCAGTTCTCCTTCTCTTGCAGACTCCTTCAGGAAAAGATCTTTGTACATAGTCACACCTGTAAAATAAACTCACTTACCTTTATCCTCGTCTCCGTGTTTGGTCTTGGTCTCGCTCTATGGACAGAAGCCCTCGGGATTATGACAGTATGCTCCAGCCAAAACAGACAGTCCAGAGCCTTACCAAGTCCACTCACGTGAAGTAATTTGCAACATCCACGCTCCGCACAATATTTGGCTACCTTCGTTTTTTCCAGCGTTTATTTACGTCTTCGGACACATTTATGTGGGTCAAGAATGCCATTGTAGGAATGGCGGACCCCTCTTCCCGATCCGAAAATACCAAGGCAGCTTCACTGCTGGCCCGACACGAGTCCATGATTAATGCTCTATGTGAAAGACAACAATCTGAAACCGGTCGGTTAGACCAAATAACCCTGTTAACCCAAGAAATTCACCAAAAACTATCATCGTTGGGTCCCACCACTACAGATTCCGTTTCCGCATCCGCTTCCGCGGCCACTTCACTTCCGGTGTCAACATCCGGTCATTTTCGCGAGGTTCCCTCGCCGACTCCCGAACCTTTTTCGGGAGAGATCGGTAAATGTGCAAGTTTCTTACTACAGTGTTATCTCGTTTTCGCTCGTTCGCCACAGTCTTTCACCGATGGGCCAGCGAAGATTGCTTATATCATCGGACTTCTGCGAGACAAAGCCTTGAAATGGGCTGAAGCTAGGTACAGCTTCAGGGCTATTAGATTAACGACGTTTGACCAGTTTATCGAGGATTTCGAACAGACTTTTGGGCTCAAATACACTGACACCGAGATAACTCAAAAACTATGGAATCTACGTCAAGGATCACGCTCGGTGGCTCAGTTTGCCATCGACTTCCGTACACTGGCGGCTACTTCCGGTTGGAACGAGGCAGCACTTAAGGGAGTTTTCATCCATTCCCTTCAAGAACCTCTGAAGGACCAGCTAGCTGGTTGGGAGGAGCCTCGAGCCTTGGACGACCTGATAACTCTGGTCATCCGTTTGGACAACCGCCTGCGGGAGAGGCAGCGGGAGAGAAGGGATCGGATGAACCACCTTGGGCGGCAGGTCGCCACCACGGAAGCCGAATCAGCAGTGTCCAATATGGAGCCTGAACCTATGCAGGTAGGACGAGCGAGACTAACATCGGAGGAGAGATGCAGGCGTATGGAGGCTAAAGAGTGTCTTTACTGTGGGGAGGGAGGTCATTTCCGAGCAAGATGCCCTCAGTTAAAAGGGAAGACTCACTAGGTAGCCGAGGGGTACTAGTGAGTAGCCTCACACAACCCCTCGGGTCACGATTTTTTGTTCACTCTACCTTGTTAAATCTTCAGGTTAAGATTCCAGTCCACGCTCTCATCGACTCCGGTGCAGAACAGAGTCTAATTTCCAGGGATTTAGTCAACCGCTTGCAACTTAAACCCACTCCTCTATCCTCTCCGCTTCCCGTTTTAGATATTTCCGGACAAGTGATTACCAGAATCACACACAAGGTCACTAAGTTGCAGTTTCTGGTATCCGGTAATCACAGGGAAGAGAGTGATTTTCTGTTTTTTTCCGCACCCAATACTCAGATGATTTTAGGATTTCCTTGGCTACAACTTCACAACCCAGTAATCAACTGGACTGAAAAAAGGATCGAATCATGGAGCCCTTTCTGTCTGCAGAATTGTTTACACTCCGCCTTGCCGTCCTCCAGTATCAAGCCCGAACCTGAACAGAAGCCAGATTTAACCAAGATACCAGTTGAGTATCACCACCTGGCTCCTGTCTTCAGTAAAGCTAAAGCATTATCCTTACCACCCCACCGACCCTACGACTGTGCCATAGAACTCATCCCCGGTGAAACACTTCCCTCAAGTCGGCTATTCAATCTTTCTGGACCTGAAAGAGAGGCCATGAAGTCTTACATCGAGGATTCTTTGGCTTCTGGCATCATCCGTCCGTCCAAGTCACCCTTAGGGGCAGGGTTCTTCTTTGTGCAAAAGAAGGACAAGAGTCTCCGTCCTTGTATTGACTACAGAGGACTAAATCAAATAACCATAAAGAATAAGTATCCACTCCCGTTAAATGACTCCGTTCATCAGCAACTGCATTCCGCCACTATATTCACCAAACTCGACCTAAGAAATGCTTACCATTTGGTTAGGATAAAGGAGGGAGATGAGTGGAAAACAGCTTTTAAGACTCCTTTCGGTCACTTCGAGTACTTGGTCATGCCTTTTGGATTAACTAACGCCCCTGCTGTTTTCCAGTCATTGATTAACGATATCCTAAGAGACTTTCTTAACATTTCTGTTTTTGTCTATCTGGACGATATCCTTATCTATTCACAGGATCCTGCTCAGCATCATAACCATGTCAAGGCCGTTCTTCAAAGACTTTTGGAGAACCAATTATTTGTTAAAGCGGAAAAATGCGAGTTTGGCGTAACAACTGTTAACTTCTTGGGTTTCATCTTTGGACAGGGGTTTTACCAGACTGACCCAGAGAAGATCCGAGCGGTCGCGGACTGGCCCACTCTCACTGATCGTCGCCAACTCCAACGTTTTCTTGGCTTCGCCAACTTCTACCGCAGGTTCATCCAGGATTACAGTAAGGTCGCTACCCCACTCACACAACTCACCTCCACCAAACAGTCCTTCACCTGGTCGCCGGAAGCACAGTCAGCCTTCAATAAGTTGAAAGCTCTATTTGTTTCAGCTCCTATTCTTCGACATCCTGACCCCAAGCTACAATTCATTGTAGAAGTAGACACCTCAGATACCGGAGTAGGGGCGGTCCTTTCACAGAGGTCTACACAAGACAATAAGATTCACCCCTGTGCATATTTCTCTTGGCGTCTCATGTCGGCCGAGAGTAATTATGATGTGGGCAACAGAGAACTGTTAGCCATCAAGCTAGCACTTGAAGAATGGAGACATTGGCTAGAGGGGAGCGAGGTTCCATTCATTATTTGGACGGACCATAAAAATTTAGCTTACCTCCAAACAGCTAAAAGGTTGAACCCCCGGCAGGCTAGGTGGTCCTTATTCTTCGGGCGGTTCAATTTTGGGGCCTGGGGTGAGTCTCACTTCTGGGTACCATCCACAATCCAATGGCCAGTCTGAACGATGCAATCAGGAGTTGGAGGCGGCCCTCAGGGTTCTGGCGAGCGACAACCCCTCCACTTGGAGTAAGAAGCTGGTGTGGATTGAGTATGCACACAACACTCACGTCTCTTCGGCCACAGGATTATCACCTTTTGAGGCAGCTCAGGGATACAATCCACCACTGTTCCCCAGCTTTGAAATTGAAATTGCTGTCCCTTCTGTGCTGGCCCATCTTCGACGGTGTAGAAGCATATGGCGACAGACTAGAAGAGCTCTACAGAGATTTAGCGACCAAAACAAGAAGTATGCTGACCGTCACCATTCCTCATCACCTAATTATAAGGTGGGCGACAAGGTTTGGCTCTCCACTAAAGACATTCCTCTTAAAGGCACCTCGAGAAAGCTTGCTCCTCGGTTCATAGGACCCTTTCCCATAGAGAGGGTGCTAAATCCAACCTCAGTCCGTTTGTCCCTTCCTCCAGCTATGCAGATCCATCCAGCATTTCACGTCTCCCAGATCAAACCATTCGTGGACAGTCCATTAAGCCCACCTACCGTCCTCCCCCCTCCCGGCCGGTTGATCGATAATCATCCCGCTTTTACGGTCAACCATATCATTGATGCACGACAGAGGGGTAGAGGGACGCAATTTCTAGTTGATTGGGAGGGTTATGGACCTGAGGAGCGCACATGGGTCCCCAGGTCGTTTATTCTGGACGCCTCACTGATCTCAGACTTTTATAGAGCGCATCCTGAGAGACGTCCAAGATCGCCAGGAGGCGATTGTTAGAGGGGGGGTACTGTGAGGATCTGGGGTTGGCTCCACCTTCTGGGCAGTGCCACTAATCATTCCTCCACAGGTGTTCCAGTTTCCACTGACGAGACCAGCTGGTACTTAAGCAGCAGGCTGGGATCAGATCTTCGCTGGAGCATCAAACCTTCTGGGTTAGATTCTCCGCCACAGCGTCTAACCTAACTTGTGCTCTCGAGCTAATCACGTTCTTTGTCTTGTGCCTACGACTCAGGTTTTGCCACGTCACAACTACGGGTCGAAAGAACTACTTACCTGGATACTCACGGATACGTACCTCGCTGCTACCTGGCTCTTCTTGGAAACCTCTGGAACCACTTCGCTCCTCCTCGACGCCGCAACCTCCCGCTAGGACCTGTAAGCAAACAAAGAGACATTGTAACTTTCGCAACCATCTTGGAAATCAACCTGTACCCAAGACTCACCCAGTTCTCCTTCTCTTGCAGACTCCTTCAGGAAAAGATCTTTGTACATAGTCACACCTGTAAAATAAACGCACTTACCTTTATCCTCGTCTCCGTGTTTGGTCTTGGTCTCGCTCTATGGACAGAAGCCCTCGGGATTATGACACATCTACAACTAACTAACTTTTGGAATCAAGCAGAAGCAGTTAGTTATTTATAGCAAACACATAAATTGCTATAACTCGTTGAGCCAAAATTTGGTATGGTAGTAGATGAGAGTGATCCGCGACACAGTATCTGAGCACTAAAAATTTACTTGAGTTCTTCGTTTTAAAGGTTTTCCTTGCAAGTCAGTAAGCAACATGCATTACTTTAAAGGGATACTAGTTTTATCACAAAAAACAAACCAAAAATAAAAAGCTTCATTATGACAGCAGAATTGATCTTCTGTGTTTTCTGTTCTTGCATGCCTCACTTGGGTCTGGCCATAAACGGAGGCCACCTTGGAGCAGCTGCATTCCGGTCCTCCTGTTCCCGCTTAACGTGTCCCTGTTTTCCCGTCTTCCAAGGCTCGCGCCCCCGCGACTGTGGGGATCTGTATGCCAGTGGTCAGAGAGAGGACGGCATCTACTCCGTGTTTCCTCTTCACCACCCCACCGGCTTCCAGGTCTACTGCGACATGACCACCGACGGAGGGGGCTGGACGGTGAGTCGGAGCACCTTTCCTACACACGAAGCTCTTAAGCCGCCCAAAGCAGAGCCGTCCGTTCGGTCAATACATTTATTCTAGGGTTGTAATCAAAATGAAAACAGGGAAATGGCAGAGAGCTGCAGGGCCTTTTCATCCTGCCTCCTTTTATACATCTGCTTTTAGAACATATTTGCTAAAAAAACACACGAAAATGATTTACAGAGTCTTCTTGCAACATTAATTCCATTTAAGTCAGAGTCATCTAATAAATAAGGATGTTTTTTTTTCCTTTTTTTTCTGAGCACCTGATGTGATTAGTTTTAATGTCCTTAGGTTTTTTTATGTATAAAGCATTTCATCAAAATATTGGAGAATAACAAGGAAATCTTTGTGCCAAGTTCAAGTATACCAGCTCCAGGGGATTTTTGTTTTGTTTGTGTGTGTTAGTGTCTGTTACCATATCTCATAAACCGCTGGACAGTTTTTAATGAAACTTTCATCATTAGAAATACATCTACAACTCACTGACTTTTGGAGTCAACTGGGTTCAAGATGGCGACCACAGAAAACTGACATTAAATAACGTAAATGGCTCTAACTCATTGAATTTTAAGAGTATTGACCTAAAATTTGGAAAGGAAGTAACTGAGTCTGATCCGCAAAGCATATTCAGAGCACTAGTAGATTGCACTACATTTTTGCTAAAAATTATTTCATTACCTATTTGGAGTGAACTCTGTCTGTCTGTTGGCAAAATATCTCGTGAACCACTGGACTCATTTTAATGAAACCTTCAGGAAATAATCACTCAGTGTACCTCGACAACTGATTAATGTTTCGAGCCAATTCAACTCAAGATGGCCACCACAACCAACTCAACTTAGAAAACACAAATGTGGCTATTATTCAGTCAGTTTTACAGATATTGCACTAAACTTTAGTATAGTTGTAGCAGATTGTTATTCATAATGCATACAACAAGTGCTGTGCAGGATCCATGTTTACAACTTTAGCATTACCTGGCAAAGTCAACTCTGTTTGTCTGTTAGCAAAATATCCCATGAACCACTGGACTCATTTTAATAAAACCTTCAGATAGTGATTAGTGGATGCACTGCTACAGCTGATTAACTTTAGAGTCAATACAATTCAAGGTGGCTGCCACAGCCACAAAAAATCTGCTATAACGATAACATTTTTTAGAGATATTGAGATAAAGTTTAATGTGGTAGTAGCTAAGAGTTATTCACAGCATATATTCTCAGTGGGACATTTCGTGAGACCATGCATAACTTTTAATTTTCAAGATTTGACCAGAAAGGCTTCGAGTTTGCCAACTCTCGACACGAGAAGATTTTAGTCTAAACCTCTGGCATGATATGCAATGCTAGGCCTTTAATTCAAGTAAGTGCGGAATGAAAACTGAACAAAGAAGCTCAAGACAAAGAATGTCAGTGGAATGGCACAAAAAGACTCGACAAGACTAATGCAGTAAGTCACTGTGTGTCTTTGTGTTCAGCTGGCAAAGGGAATCGTGCCATTATAACAAAGGTGGAGATCCCAAAGCAGCTGGAATCTAAATTGCCTGCTGATTCTGAGATCTTCCTCGAGATATAACTACAGTTTAAGAGAAATGCTGCTCGCAGGCGGCACATTCAAAGAAAGCCTATGTGTAAACCAATTCATCATTCGGCTTCACTTACAACAACAAATTGTTTCCATTATAGGTGACAAATTCCTGACCTGCTCTTGTTTTGGGTTTTGTAAATGTTGCTCTCCTGACTTATAGAGAATACCTGCAAAAAGACATTTAGAGATTTTCCAAGTAAGTCTTGTTTCTTTTTTTCTTCTTTTTCTTTTTTTTTTTTTTTTTTTTTTTTGCTCGAGCAGACTTGCTGTCCAGACTTGCTCAAGTAAACATTCCTGTTTAAATGAGACTGTATACAGAAAGTGCTGCGTCTTTCGGGAATAAGAAACAGTGAGATGAACAAACATTGACACAGCTGTTTGAAGTTATATTTGGAAGTGTAGTCTAGATGTATTTTATTCTCTGCACACAAGCTGGTTTAAGCCATTTATTTTGCCTTGTGTTCTGAAACATACTGCAGCAGTAATCACGGAAAGCAGAGCAGTTCTTAATGATTGCCTTGAAACACCTAGAGTAATTTTAGTAATTTCCATATTTGTTTTTTTTTTTTGTTTTTTTTTTGTGTGTGTGTGGGGGGGTGTTGTTGTTTTTTTACATGTTATAATGCGGTTTTGGAAAGCATGCAGGGGGACTTGCTTTGGAATCTGCTCCAAACTGCTCATAGAGTAATTTTCACATCTGTAAGTGTGAAGTACTGTAAAGTGATGCAAGTTGGACAAAAGTGTTCCACATCCTGCAGGGGAATAAATAAATTTACAACATTTAGTTTCAGACTTTATGCTGTGATACTGGCTTGTTCACACCATGTCGATGGGTGTTTAAAGAGTTTGAAAGATTTCAATTTTCTTTCTTTTTTCGTTTTTTGAGTTGTAAAAGTGACACAAGTGTGAACATGTCTCAGTTAATAATTTTAGAAACTTTTATACAACTTTACTGGGTCTGCACACTGTCAAGTTTAATGGTGAAAACATATAGAAACTTAAAAATACACAAAGATAAAACAAAAAAAAACTGAATGCAATGATTTGCAAATCTCATAAAAATATATTAAGTTCACATTGGATTATAGTAAACATATCAACTGTTTAAACGAGGCAAATCTACCAAAAAAAAAGGTAATTTTTGGTGTGATGGCACCAACAAATCTCAAAAAAGTTGAGAACGGGCCATGTTTACCACTGCCAAGCATCTCCTCCTCTTTTAACAACGGTATTTAAATGTTCAAGAACTGAGGAGAGCAGCCGCTGGAGGTTTTGGAGGGGAATATTGTCTCATTCTTGTCTGATGTAGGAAACGAGCTGTTCAACAGTCCTGGGTCTTCTTTGGCAGATTTCTTTTTTGTTTCACTTTGCACCAAATGTTCAGTTGATGAGAGGTCTGGACTGCAGGCAGGCCAGTTCAGCAATCTTACTCTTCTACAACGAAGCCAAGCTGTTGTAATGGATGCAGTATCATTATCATTATCTTTCTGAAATACACAAGGCCTTCCCTGAAAAAGACGTTTGGTACCATAAGAGAGGTAGGCTTTCGAACTGTGTGCTGCTAACAAGTTAGATGATTCCTTTTCTCTTTGGTGCCGAGAACATGGCATCCATGGTTTCCAAAAAGAGTTTTAAATTTTGATTCATCTTAACACATAGCAATTTTACACTTTGCCTTGGTCCATTTTGAATGGGCTTTGGCCCAAAGAAAACTACAGTGTTTCTGGATGGTTCACATATAGCTTCTCTTTGCATAATAGGAGCTTTAACCAGCATTTGTGGAAGGCACACCAAACTGTATTTATAGACAAATCATTTGTGGAAGTATTCCTGATGTTCCAAATTAGATGTGTTTTTAATGCAGAGCTGCCTGAGAACCTGAAGATCATGGGCACAGATAAAGCAGTGAGTTAGTGTGAGGTCATTTACTTGACTTTTTCACAGTGACAGTCGTTACTTAGGCATGAGGCCGAGAAGATGAGTCTTGTTTTAAATTCTCAACCACCGGTGCATACAGGCCCCATGTCATGAATACAGTGCCACTACTGCCACTTCGCTCTCCCATGGTCCACCCAGCTTGGTAAACTGTGACTGTGACTATCAACCAGAGGCTTGCTGGCACAACCCCAGCTTCCCCACCACATGTTTCCCCCCTAGGACTCCCTTGGACAGGAGACAGGAGAGTTTATCTCAATGAGATCTTTCTGGTTAAACAAAGGTGAAAATAGTACAGACTTGTTATGGGATTTTTGCACATGCTCAAAACCATCATAGATGTATCATGCTCTGTCAAGCATAATCGGAAGCCCACTGCATCCTAATGTGTCCCTGAAGACCTTGTCAAAACCATGCCAAAGCGATCTACTTTTTGGTTTATTGTTTTACATAGTAGTAAGGTCATCATTCAGTGCCAAAGAGGTCTTAGCTAAGAACCTTCCTACTAGTTTTTAATGACATGATTTTTATACATTCTTCACTGGGTTTAATTATTTTTTAGGCCTGACACTTTTGTCCTCGATTCATCCACTTTTCTCATATTTTTAAGGACACACTGTGTAATATACTTTTATGGCTAGGCACAAGGTCCGAGCAAAAACTTCAGAAGACTTTCAGAAAGCCTGGAGAACTATCTATCAAGATTACGAAAAAGATTTAGCTTGCTGGAAGCAAAATCCAAAGAAATTAGGGGTGATTTTAAACTTTTTCACATTACTCTGTAAACCTTTTGACAATGTGATTACTCTGTAGTAGTTTAATGTGCTCTTTTGCTACAAACACGCCACACGTGTCAAACCTTGTCTAAAGCCCCCGTTTGATCGTCCTGACAGCGAGCCGAGTGTTTATACATGTGCACCCTTGTAAATCTGTCGCTAACTGTGTGAGAAAGGCAAGGTCGTACCCCCCGATCATCAAATAAAGCAAGTCTGTCAGAGTGACAGAGTGCTACGCATCGCGTGATGGAACAGAGCAACGCGCAGGCCTGTCAGCGAGCGGCTAAATGTGTTTATGTGTGTCCATCTATGCATGAATTAATGTTTGGCGTCAAAGTCATGCACTGAAACAGCTTATAGGAGCGAGCACATTTGACGCTGGTTAGTCCCAGATTCTCAAGCTCCACCAGAGTTAAGTAACCGGGCTATGCATAGCGTCCAGTAAAAGGATTAGCATAGCAGCTCCGATTGAGGTGATAACAAGCAGCTACTGATCCTGGCTGGTGCGTTGAGCTGCTTGTGATAATCTTTGAGCCTCATTAAGAGATCAGCATTGTGTAGTCCAACAGGAGCAGGTAGCAGGGTTCTTAGAGAGGCGAGTAGCTTACTGTCTGCTGAGCTTAAATAAGGAATGAGCCATATGCTGCCACCTCATTAGCATAGTTTGACTTACTGTTGCAGACAGACTGCGAGATGAGCAGGTTACTTAGAGGAGGGAAGGAACAGAGGAGTGAGAGCAGGTCTCTGAGGAGACAAAGAAAGGGGGTTGATGAAAATGTCTGAATCTGCAAAAAAAAAAAAAAAAAAAAAGGAAAAGGTGAGACAAGGAAATAAAAAAAAAACAATAGGGGTGCATGAATGTCATTTTTCCTACTCTCTGTGAAGGCCCACTTCTAATATAGCCTATAATAAAATATTTTACTTCTGCTGTATTGGCAGTAAAAAGGTGGCCCTCAGGGAGCCTTGAAGATAATGGAGCCATCTCAAGTGGCTCTAGATTTAGATACCAATCAGCACAATTATAGCATCAGTCAATTATGACCTTTAGGAGTAGCTTTCTGTTCCATGTTCGTGTCTGCTTCTATGAACATCCAACGTCACTGGAGAGCAACAAACAGACATTTTGAGCATGAAAAAATAAAAAAAATTGATCTATCATTATAATGAAGCTCACTAACTCTGCACGGAGGTTGAAGAAATGTCACAGAAAGCATCAAAGTCTTCAAGCAATTTTAAGAAGCAATGTGATCAAAGACACTTTGACATACTGCCATAATTTGAAAAAAAAAAAATCCAGCAGTTTTTACCAACCCAACGCAGCCACCCATCAATGTTTTCAACTTCATGAGTGAAGGATTAAGTTTGTTAAATCGTGTAAGCCCAAAATGAAACTCTACGCTGAATAACAAACCTTTAGGGGGGTGTCTTTGTCATCCATTCATACAATAAATCACCCATTACCCAGTTTCTTTCCAGTGTTGCCTCATCATTAGTTTTTTTTTTTAAATGAAAAGTTGAAATGGCATAGGAGAACCGCTTCCCACAGTGATAAGAGAAAGAAAATAACTGTGCACTGCACTTATCTGATGTGTTCAAAACTCCGAAGAGAAGAAATGCAGAAATAAATGTGATTTTATGGTTTAAGTAGCTTTAAAATGAGAGTTCGGACATTTGAAGTGGGATTCTGTGGAAAGGTTATGAACGATCAATATCTTATCTGCTGTAGATAGCTCTGTCAATGACCTCAGTTTGGAGAAAATAAGGTTAAAGTCTGACAGGACTGATGAGCTAATGGCTAGTCTAAATGCAATCAAGCAAATAGCAGCTTGCTTACATTCTGGAACAATTTAGGGAGGAATATTATAATATTTCTGCTAAAATAACTGTAATGCAAAACTGACAGTGTTGTAAAGGCTTCAAAACTAGTGCAAACCACCCTAAGTTGGCAGGGGAGCACCAATGATCTTTTCTGCAGTTTTTATTGTCCTCTGCAGTTTGCTTCTATTTGCTGTGTGGCTGCACCAAAACCAGACTGTAATAGATGTGAGATGAGCCTCAGCAGCTCTTGTGGCAGACCATGTTTCCTCAGCTACTGCAGGAAAAACAGTCTTGCCTTTTATAGGAGGGTGTTGACTTCCCATTTAGGATCCTGGGAATTAGTAGTTTCCAGGAACCGGTAAGTCACTACAGATGACACAGGATAGTTATTGTGAGGGGGCACTGTGAAGGGGAGTGTTTCCTAAAGTCCACTGTCATCTCCACAGTCTTGAGGGTGTTCATCTCCAGGTTGTTGATGCTGCACCAGAGCACCAGCCGGTCAACTTCCTGCCAATACGCAGACTCATCATCATCCTTAATTAGTCCAATGACAGTGGTGTCATCCGCAAATTTAATGAGCTTAACAGCAGGGTCCGTGGAGGTGCAGTTGTTGGTATAGAGGGAGAAGAGCAGTGGAGACAGGACACATTCCTAAGGAACTCCTGTGCTAATTGACTGTACTCCTGAGGTGATGTTACCAAGCCTCACCTGCTGCTTCCTGCCTGTCATGAAGTTGATGATCCATTGGCAGACTGCAGGAGATACGTAAAGCTGGGAGAGCTTGGTGGAGAGTATCTGTGGGTCGACACCATTAAACGCCAAGCTGAAGTCCACAAACAGGATTCTTGCGTAGGTCTCCGGGTGGTCCAAATGTTGCAGAATGAAGTGTAGACCCATGTTTATGGTATCATCAACTAACCTGTTCGCCTGACAGGCAAACTGTAAGGGATCCAGAGGGTCACCAGCTTTGTCCTTCAGGTGGGTCAATCTAATCTAAAGTAGAACTGTTTTAAGATGATCTGCTTTGATCTTAGACACATTCAGATTAGCTATTAGTTTGTAGATCTGATCAGAATTAATTTGAATTTTTTTCCAAACTGAGGCTGTTCAAATACCCATCTACAATAAATAAAATATTAATTGCTCATAACCTTTTCAGAGAACCTTCAAACTGTCTGAAATATTGTTTTAGGTCTAATGGAGATGCATTCAAAAATGAACTTGTGGGCTGGATCAGTTGGTGAGAATGAAAAACTCCAGAAGAACCAAAAATATCAAATAAAATGTGATTGTAAGTATAAACAATTTGTAAAATTACTCAAAACACAATTACAGCAGCAATAAGGACACACAGAATGAGCCACTGAACCAGCCAGAAGCCAATGTCTTTAAGGCATGCTGGCAACAGTGCTTGCACAGTTTGTATCCAAACCATGAATAGTTGAATGATCCAGATTTGGCAAAAGGGTGCTTATCAGATTATTTCATTTTATCTGACATCTTAGACTGTGTTAATTCACAAAAGGTCCAAAGAAAATGATTAAAAAAGCAAACAAATTGCTGTGCATAGTTGCAAAAATGCCTGATAATTATATTAAAATAATAGTATTTGCTCTGATGAGGTGAAAACAAATGTTTACAGCATAGATGGGGTCAAACATGTTTGGAGTAAACCTAAAGAGGAATCCACAGTCCTGTTAGTGAGATGATCGTGCAGAGCTGCATAAGATATCTGGAAAAAAGCATGCCTGCATGGCATTAACGTCTGTGGATAGATACATTGACTGGCAGAAAATGATTTGTCTGCTTGAGTAGAATATTTTATTATGATAATGATCTAAAACGCATTGACACAATAACAAGCGCTCTTATCTGTGCAACCTTTTAGGTTGTTTATAATTATCTTTAAAAGGGAAGAACTGTCTTTTATTTTACTTGGGAGCAGATATTTTAGTGTCTAAATTAACTGCCTACTCATAAACTCTTTAAAACACAACTCTAACTTTGTTTTTGACTTCGTAGATTAAAAAAAACGTGAATGGTTCAGATTTTTAAAGCAAAGTATGTCATATCCCCCATTCTTAGTAGGGGAAATAAAATGATGGATCCATTTCATGATATATCCACCAGTTATATATATATTTTTTTACATTTTAGTTCCTATTTGCAGATGTTCCATAAACACTGGAAGATGAAAGAAAACGGGAACCAATTTCGAAGAAGAATTTCCCCTCCCACACACAGACTTACTCATGTTTCATTGTTTTGCATTACGATGTGCTTTCCTCGTTGTTCCCTATCTCATTGTCAATATTTTTTTTTGGTCAAAATTGGTTTTGACAACTGATCTGTTCTTATTAGTCTTTTTAACATTCAGAACAAAAGTGTGTCTCAAGAAAGAAATCCAAGATGTCTAAAAAAGTCATACAGGCATTTTAAAATCTTTATTTTAGAGAAAAATACACATGGTCATCTTGTGTCACAATGTCTGAAAGTTTAAGCTGTGTGTCATATGGGGCAGAACCTGCAGTTTCATCTTCTGCACCATCGCTAATCTCAGTTGGCTCACTGTTCCCATTATTTTGCTCAGTTTGTTCATTGCCACTCCTTTCATTACTCTCATTATTTGCACCATGTCTGGTACTATCACAAGTTTTCAGCTGTGTGACTTCACCGGGGCAGCCATCCACCTGTTGTGTCATCCTCCTCCTCTCTGTCTGTAACCTCCCTCTGGCTGTCGCTGACAGCATTATGTGTCAGCTGTTTCTCACCTGAGGAACCCTCTGCTGCCTGATCTCTGTGTGGGCATAAAGAACGTTTGTGGCCAGCATCACCACGCACACTCTAGGCACTTCATGCCGGTGAATGTTCTCAGTCATCCAAGACACGATGATTCTGGTAGGTTCAGTCAAAGTCGGCTGGACGTCTTTGAGGATTAGATTTAAAGAAGCATGGTATGAGCTACACAGCTGAAATCTGAGACCACCCAAAGATAATGTTGGTCTTTCACATTTAACATAGATTGCCTCTTTTACGTTTTTATAAAATGTACATATTTTTGACAGCACTTCATTTTACCAGAGCAAGAGTTCACAGTATAAAGCCCATTCTCTTATTTTATTTTGAATGACTTCTCTGCTGTTTGCCAGGGGTTGTTCAAATACTTTCAGCCTTGCCACTTTGCAATTGAGATGAACAATTTTAAAAAGCAGTGGCAAGCATTCTTTTCAGTTACATTGTTTGGGATAAATGATGGCACCACTGGAACAGTAACAGTAACTGACAGTAACTCGAGTTTTATGGGACAAACAATTGTGAAATGGTGCCAAAAACATCATCTAATATCAGGCCTGTTTCATTAGTGTGTGACACAGGGGTTCAGTTTTTACAAAAACTACAATGATCTTGTTCATGGTGGTGCTGTATACAATGTTCTCAAAACTAATTCATTCTCTTAGCTTAGAGAATCTGCAGTGGAGCGCGGGTCAGCCATAACTAACCCTGTTTTTGATGGACAGGGGTAGTAAACTCTCAGTGGGAAGAAACACAGCTTGTAATGTGGGGAAAAAAAACAAAAACAAAAAAGAAACACCAATAGCTCTCACTTGTTTAGGTCCCCTTCACACTTGATTAGGGCTCAGCTATGATCTGTTTGGCCTACACAACCTATTAAGACATGGCTGGATCGCAGCAAATTGATAAGACCTTCAGTGTAAAAGCAATCATGATGTAGCAACACTCTTAGTGCCCACCAAATAGGTTTTTCCTTGCTATTTTCCACATCCCCAGTACACTGTCCTGTCCCCTCACTGTCTTCTAGACCCCTATCCTGGCACAACTCTGTCAGACAGCATCAGGATGCAGCTGTGGGGAAGTTGACCTTGTCACAGTCACGGGTATGGCTTAGGCATGAGGCCAGCCACAGTTCAAATTCAGACCCTGCATGATAGACACACTGTCACCACACTCAGGATCCCAATATGCAGCCACAGCAACGATAAACCAACAGGAGCTTACTATAGAGAGTTTGTGTATGCTCAACGACAATGTGAACTTACTGTGTTGTTTTCTATCACACATAATGGGGAGCCCACTGCATTGTTAATATGCAACCAAAGACCTTGCCAAAACCATGCAGACTATCCCCATTCCGGCTAATTTCTTTACATTGATGTAGGGTCTTCTTCCAGTTTGAAAGGCGCCTTCAGAAGTAAATTAATTCTTCCTTTTTTGATAAAAACAAACTGAAAACTAGTTAAAGATCAAGTGATCCCAACACTTCCCAAACACCATTCAACACCCCCCCACACTCTCCTGCCAACTCCACACACGCAATCTCGCAGCATGCAGCGCAGAGAAGAAAAGAGAAGATACATTTTTACACCTTGATGCGAACGGTTGTCAGAGGAAATTGCTCGGTATTTCTCCTCTGCCATAATTCAGGCTCTGGAGACTGTCAAACTATGGAGGCAGGAGCGATGATGGCAGATAGGCATAAAAGAAAAAGAGACGTTGTTATTAGGCCCCACACCCCTCTTCCTTCGCAAGAACACATATATCACACTTTCTGCATGTACGGGGGTTTAGCAATTATTCAACAATCTGAAACAGCATCTCCACAAACAAACCCAAATAAAAATGAAACATGCCTCTGTACAGATAGTAAAATATAGACTCATATTTGCTTACAGATTACTGTGTTAGACAGTAAAACTAAAAGCTGTACATTTGAAACCTCTTACTGGGTATTACTTTGGGTGAGTGGTCTACATGTTTCGGTAAAGGGAGATTTCAAATGCCACTTGAATAAAACCTCATGGGTCAGGGTAATGTCTTCTATTATTACTATTTTATTTGTTAAAAGGAAAGGACTAAAAATGACCATAGTCTTAATAATGAATGAGAGCAGATATATCAGAGTGCAGGGTGCGTCTGCATTATCAAATAGTGCTTTTATCAGACGCACCGCAATCACAAATATTTTATTCAGCTAAGAACTGAAATGTAAAAGTTTCAGATTGAATGTACGATTGTGTGCATGTTCTATTTCTTCTTTAGAGGCTTAGAGTGCCTTTTGAGCATTTCAGAGTGTACAGTATAGGCTTTTCAGCATCTCTATGGTTCATAGGTCTTCAATATTTTATCCGGTAGTTTGTGGATTGAAATAAATAAATAAATAAACCAGATTCAGGATGGATGTCCCTGCTGCTGTATCTTATCTCTAAATATTTTTATCTGGCAGAAAAACGTCTAATTTCAGATTAGAATCTAACTGGTTTAAAGCATAACCTTTTTTCCCCCCTCCCACACCAGGTTCAGCTTTAGTATGCATCTATATTCAGATGGTAATTAATTTGCTTTCTGTATTTCCACGCAGCAATGCAGGCTTTTATTTGTACACTCAGAAAGTGGCATGAAGAGAAAGTATCGTGATGCTGAAAGAGAGCATTAGCTTTTTACAACGCAGGTAGCATTATCACAGGTTGTGGCGGACATGTCCTTTAGAATATTAGTGCCATTAGAGCCGGGAGCGGGTTATGTGGGGAAAGGTTAGACAGCTGTAAGAGCCCGGCTGCAGTAACATTTAACTGCTTTATTTTCTTTCCCCTTGCTGTTATATGACCAGACTCACAAACAGGACTCTCAGCATCAGAGAAGTGGCTTGGTTTCAGCAGACTTTTACAAAATCTAAAATTCCCTTGTTCGTTGGTGTACAGATTTGTTTGTTACTCGTAACACTGTAGCATGCAATTTGTTTAGCATCACTTACAGTTGTAGGAAGGAAAAGTGAGAGCCTGTATGTGCCACAGTACCAAAAAAATAAATAAATGACCTACTTGAAAGGTGGGGCGTTGAAGTTACACTTTATCAACTGTGAGAAACAGGTGAAATGAGAAGCTAACACTAGTTACAAAGAGAAGGCAGCATGAGCTAGAGAAGACGACATCAGAGGCCAGAAATGAAGCTGCTATGCTTTTCTTCTTCTTGTGAAGATGGTAGACCTGTGCCCTATACTGCGAAGCAGGTTCAGCTTACTCTGGCTTAACTAACCCTAACAATAAGGAGTGGTTGGTGTCACTACGAAGATGGTTATCAACTCAGAAAGTCAACCCAGGATTTCTGGCTCTGGGTCTGTGTGTGTTCATGTAAAAGGGGTGGAACTTCAGAGAATCAGTCCCAGTCATGAGGTCGGAAGAAAAGCCCTTGGGGTAAGAAAAAAACAAAAAATGATTCATTAACTCTAGCATTATTAAAGCACAAGTAATCATAAAGCTACTATTCCCCCCCCCCAAGTCCTGATTCAAATTTGAACCCAGAATAATCTGACATTAAAAAGAAGCACTAAAGTCTGATTATGTGTTATTAGTGTATTGTGCTTAATAAATTGATAAATTACTGTGGTGTTAATTCATGTTTGAAGTATTTTAAAAGGAGTTTGACAAAAGTCCTCATTGAGTACCGCTGCACGGTTAACACTGTCAGGTTTAAACATTCAAAAATGGTTGAAAGCCACAATTACAGTGATTAACACCAAGTCAAAATTTAGAAAATTAAATGTAACCACAGAAATTGCATTTTCTGCATGTGAAAAGGCTGTTTTACTGGTGAGGGCTGGATGAAATTGCTGAACTTTGCTGAAGAAGCTTTAATTGAAATGTTAAAACTAAAGGAAGCAGAATGCTAACTGTAAGATAGAAGGGGAAAAAAACAGTAGCTAAAATGAAAAAGTAGCCAAATGCTATGTAAAAGGAGCAAAACAGCGCTAAAAGTAGCAAAAAAAGGCCAACTAAATGCTAAAACTGCAAAAAACAAGCTAGCTTAAAGCATCAAAAGCCTCGCTAAAAGTAGGGGACTTGTAGCTAGAAGTTAAAAGTAGCATAAAATAATTAAATAGAGCAAGAATGCTAGAGCAGATTTCCAAATTAAGAATGTTTTTACAAGGAACTGAAATGTATTTCTATGGAAAAAAATATTTGGAAATAAAGTTACCAAATCCTTTCAGAGCGAAGCATTTTGAAATGGGAGTGACTAAAATAACAGTATGCTGTAGTTGGATTACAAAATAAGTATGGGGGGAAAATCAAAAACAGGAAATCAGTAGTGTTAATGCTGAATCAACATTCACATTATTAGTTGCATTACTTTGATTAGGTTATTGAAGCAGTTACACTGCAATTATATTTTAAAGGGAGTAACTTGTAATTGTAATCAGTTGCATTTTCAGAGTCATTTTCCCATTACCGGTGATTAGGTGTTCTGTTGTCCTCTTGTTCAGATATTCTACAGAAACCTTCCATCAGTCGGGCTGCAGTTACTTCTAATTATTGTTTTATTCAAAATGGAGGTTCCAGTGATTTGTTTGTCTATAAATTATTTACTTTCACCTTCAGTTGTCTCTGCTAACTGCTAAAACTGTGATACACACAGGAATATTTTGTTTAGACATCTTAGCAGAGATCTACCTCAGCTAATCCAGTTTCTCTTATTCGATAAACCCGAAGAGGAAAAACAGATTTCCTGTTTATATTGTGTTTCAGTAATCAGATCACTACCGAAAGCCAAGAATAATCTTAAACACATGTAAATGTTGAATTCAGGCACGTGTGTGTGATAGTGTGTGTGTGTGTGAGAGAGAAAAAAGGTGTTTCTCCTTCTGTTTCCGTGTGCTGCTGCTGCTTCTGTGTTTGGAGCACATCTGTCTTTCTGATAGGATTATAAAATGAGCAACAACAGATGTTTGCAGTCCTCTTTGAAGATAGCAATTGTGCAGAGTACTGTGAATTTATGAGTGCTTTCATCAGCCAGTGTTGAATTTGTCACCCTATCATCAATACCCTCAGCAACATAATCAAATTGCGAGCAGTTTTTCTGCTAGTCTTCCTTGATCCATCTTCTTCTTCGAGCTGATTTTATTCGATGAAAAGCTCGCTTTATTTATTCATTTGTAGGTTCATTTTTTATATACATTTCATTGACTTTTTCTTCTCTCTGCGTTTATCATTTGCAAAGGCCCCTTGCATGCTGCGCTTTCCATGGTGCGTGAGAATTTGCAAACCTTTTACAGTTTTTAATGCGGAGTATAGGTCTGAATATAAGTTATAGCATTTTTTTACATACCAACTGTTTAAAACGGTATTCCAAAAATGAAACTATGGTCTGTTAGTGCCGCAAGCATGTGATGATGATGACTCTCAGCTACTACCCCAATAAATGTTAGCTCAATATCTGTAAAACAGACTGAGTTGTAGCCATTTTTGTGCTTGCTAAGGTTGATTAGCTGTGACAGCTCTTTTGAATTTGGTCAACTCCAAAAGTGAATCAGTTGTAGAGGTACATCCAATGAAAAGATGTTGCTGAATGTGAAGCACTTGTAGTATGTGTTGGGAATGACACTCAGCTACAACCACACCAAGTTTTCACTAAATATCTGTAAAATTTCCTGATTTATTGTTATTTTTGTGTTTTCTAAGGTCAGTTAACTGTGGCAGCCATCTTGAAGTGAGTTGGCTCCAAATGTTATTCAGTTTTACATGTACAGCCAATGATTATTTCTTGAAAATGTCATTAAAATCCATTCAGGGGTTGAAGAGAAATTTTGCTAACAGACAGACAGGGTCAGGATTAGTTGCACTATTGAGTTCAGACCCCAGAATGCTGACTCAAAGAGCTTAGGAAGCTTCTCTTTATTCAAAACATGCAGGGAGGAAGGAAATGTGTAGCAGCAGCATATAAACAGAGAGGAACAAAAAGAGGCAAGTAACACAGAGGGGAATATAAAGACAGAGACTAACGACCTAAAGAGAAACACCTGGGCTGATTACAGAGGGTAACAGGTGAGAGGGGGCGGGGCAGGAGCTGTGGAGCAGAGACTGACAGAGGCAGGAAAACACACAGAATGAATCAAACCCAGAAAACAAAAAACCTATAAGAAATACAGAAAATAAACACAAAGATCTACCCAAAAAAACAACAAATACACAAATCCCCAACAGAGTTGACTCCAAAGAGTTAATGGCAAAATTAAAAAAAAAAAGATTTAGAGCAATCTTTCAGAATATCTGTTTTATATGAGTCTCAGCTGCTACCACACCATGTTTTAGGTGTAAGTCTATAAAATTGATTGAGTTTTATTCATTTTTGGGTATTTTAAGGTAAGTTGGCTGTGGCAGCTCGCTTGAATTGGCTAGATTTTGAAAGCCAGTCAGTTGTAGATATACACCCAGTGTTTACTTTTTGACAGTTTTATTAAAATCTGATCCTTGGTGCATGATATATTTTGCTAACAGATGCACAAACTCAGACACAGGCAAATACCTGATGACCTACTGCCATTAAAACAGAGCAATCCTAACTCAGTAAAACAAATCAACAAATGCGTTATATAATTTACTCTCATATGGAAAATATGGAAAAGAAGTGTGTAAATAATTCATTTATATATATATATATATATATATATATATATATATATATATATATATATATTTACAAAGCACCTTTTTTGTCTCATTTGTTTAATGGCTTGTTTAATTGTGATTTTTTTTTGTAATTTGAGATTTTTATTTTTTTTTTGGATTAGGTCTTTTTAACAGAAATTCAGGAATTGCTGGCTCCATCCTGACGGTAATGTCTGTATGTATCTAAGCTTACCTCCAATGGCTGGTGTTTGTAATCGCTACATGAATATGTTATTGGTTTTATTTCAGTAGAGCATCATCAAGTGACATCTGTTGCAAGTCCGCCAAACATACGAACACAGTGTGCTCACAGCGCGTATATGCCAGGAGCTAACAAGCTATTGGCACACTTCCTGTTTTCCACCCAGTGACATGCCAGATTGTAAATCTCCCAGAATCAGCTTTGGAGTGCTTGTGTTGAGTCTTTCCTGTGTTCTCGCTGTCAGTCAGGGTGTCCGTCTGTGCAGGCTCCCTGTAGTTGACAGAAAGCCTGCTGAAGAGCTTAAGGCTGCTTGTTAAGTAGCCTTCATCTACTGCAGAGATTACAGGCAGCTTAATGTGATCATTCCAGCGCTGTGGCCCCCTGAGCAAGCATCGCGCGAGATGGTCGTTAAGGATTTTGAATTTGCTTGTTAACAGCCGTCGGTCATTACTGTTTATGGTGAACTGGTTCACTTGATGCACGCCATATATACATATACACGGTTTCTGTTAATTTAATTAATGTTGTGCACATATGTACTATATATACAGATATTTAAGATTCTTTTCTGCTGAGATTCTGTTTTTTTCTTAGTCAACAAGCTGTAAGGGGTGGCGGTGCTTTTGCTCAGGGCTCATTTTGTTTCTGTAGCCCAGTCACATTGTTGCCTTGACTGTGGAGAAACAGCACAAGGGAGTTTTTACTGTCTAATACTCTGGTTTATGAGAACTTGCTGACACAGACGCTTTGACAAAACTCGTTACAGCAACCGATGCATCTCAGGAAAACACTTTATGTCATCTGGATGGCCGTACTGCAATACAAGGCTGTAATACCATCTCAAAAAAAAAAAAAGAAAAACGAAACAAGATTCCCTGACTTAATGTAGTTTAGAGAAGAAAGAAAATATTTAAAGCTGGTTTATCAGGATTCCTATCAATAAGCAACTACGGCTGTACACAAAAAAAACAAAAACAAGAAAGAGTACAACAACTAAGGCTCCCTTTGCACTGGATGATGATCCCGCTATGTTGTCAAAACTCAGCCAGAATTTGACAAGGTCTTCAACAACATATTAAGGACGCAGTAGACGATGATAGAGTGTGGAGGGATTTGGGTGGGGTTTGGTGGCAGTGGTAGCAATGTATCAACAATGAGGGACCCATGTGCAAGGCTTAGATGTCAAGAATTTGAAGCAAAACTGGCCACGCGGGCCTCATATTTAGGCTGTGACCCCATTATGCCTTCAGCATCATGCTAGCGTGATCTTCTAGTATAGGCCTGTTCATCAAGTGGCCCCCAGGTTAGATACGGCCTTTTAAAAAACATTTTTGCCTCCACACAGTTGCTAAATATGAGGCTAAAAATATGCAACTCAGATCAGAGCTACTTCCATTACTGGAATTGATAATATAAAGCTAGTTAAAGTCTGCATCTGTTAAATAGGCTTTCTTTGGTAAACCATGGCGATGGAGTAAACCTGCACACCAGTTGACTGATTGAACCATTTATTTTGTCACCTGTGCAAAGGGCAGTAAGGCTGCAGTACAGACAGAAGATAACAGCAAGTCACATTAACTAAGCTCTCAACAAGATTCAAAATTTCTTTAGCAGCTAAAAGGACAGAAGGTAGAAAACCAGTGATTACTGTGCAACCCAAGCATTGCTGTGATTAAAGAATACAATGTGAAAAGCTACTACAAGTCAATTTGTGCCTCTGTCTCCGCAAGTTTTCCAGAAGAATCGGAATGATGAAGAGGTAAAGTGCAGGGGCTACTCAGATCTTTTCACTGGAGTCAAGTGGGCATCGGCTGCTTTTGCACCAAACAAGAGGGCTGTCATCACATCCCAGCAAGCAGCTTGGACTTCAACCAAACAAAAGGAACCTTTTTCTGAGGCTGAAGAGAGACTGCGTGCCCGCTGTCCTTGATGAAGCCGGGGTGGATGAAAAGTTTTACAAATTATTGCCTGGGGCTCTCAAAGACTCAATGTTTTTTTTTTCCTTTATTGCCCACTTGCAGTTGGAGTTGAATCTCCCTGTTTCAGGGCATAGCTGCATCCTAAAGCTCTCTGAGGGAGCGGTGCCAGTGTGGGGCACCAGGCGTGGTACAATCGTGATCCCACGAGGCAGGATCATCGTAGGAACATACTGCTGATGTACGGAGCACAGAGAGCATTTTGGGGGCTAAGAAAACAGCAGTAAAAAAACTATTTGCATAGTACTGAGAGCATAGGAGTGTCATGATTTCATTCACACTGAAGCTAGTTTGTCAAATGTTCTGCTTCTAATAAGTCATGAACTTCATGGAGAGATGATATGCATCGTAATCCTGTGTGAAGAGGGGTTTTTTTATACCTAAAAGAGGACGAGAAACAAAAATAACCAAGTATAACCAGTATACACAAAAGTATACATACATACAGAAATATATAAGGAACACAAATAAAAAAATATAAAAAAACCACACTTATCCAGTAAGATGTAAAATATGATTCAGATCTATTTTTGGTTGTATCATATATTGTCATTTTTCCCCATTTATGTAAAAACAATCTCTCTCACCTTGTAAAAGAAAGGGAATTTTTCCATTAGAGCTATCTCTTTTACAATATCTAACCAGTGCTGTAGAGTAGGAGGATCACTTTCATACTAGTTTTTTTTTTTGTTGTTCCCCTTTTACAACAGAATTCTCATCTTAATCCAGTGTCATGGGGGCCTAAACAAGTATTTCAATCATTTCACTCATCTTTACTATTTCAATTAAAGGGAATCTTACCAACAATAAAATATACAATGGTAATTGTACACAAAGTGATCATACACAAAATGTTCATTCTACATGATTTGAGCAGGTTTCCCCCCAGTACATTTCCTTTGGTTGACGAGTTTAATTTTATTTTGCTAGCCTGAATCCTTTTTAAATACCAAAACCCTGCATTTATGCTAAATTTCTATAATGCTTGAACATTAGTTGGACATGTTGGCAGCTTTAAGATGATAAGGAAATAAAATTCATTGTCGTGTTTGCTCAGTATGTACAGAGGGCTTGTGAAAGGCTTAAATGTGTTTAAAAGGATGGAGCTGCAGTGCAGAAACGCATGTGACAGCCAATACCACAGATACATATATATGTGTGCAATTAAAATTCAGATCACACAATATTGTGGACTACAGAAACTAAATTGCTTACAGTGACACGTTTCTTTGATGCATTTTCTTACCAGAAATATGTGCTACTGTTCCAACAGTAGAGCTAATTCTAAGAGGTTGCCTGGGAACGATAGGCGGTTTATGTTTTTGGATTGAATAGAACAGCTTGTAAAAAGATTTGGGTATCCAAGAACTGAAGAAAAGAGATTAAGTAAAACATGTAATAGGGGGAAGACTGATGAAGGCCTCGAGAGGCACAAAATGAGAGCAAACAATAGCTGCCCCGGAATTATTCCTTACATTTGCTATAGTGAGCACAGAAGGATATGGTGCAACAGTAAAAGAAACGAAAATATGTAGCTTTAAAACTTTACATGTTTTGCCGTGTCTGTGGTTCTAGCTTATAAGAACAAAGACATGATTAGAAACCATTCCAAAAGCCATAAATTACGACTTTGCTTATGTGCAACAACATGAACGCTGATTGCAGTCATTATGGGTTGTCTGCTCCAGATTTTGGAAGCTGTAAATGTGAATCCTTGCTCAGAGCTCCAATAAAATGTCCACTCTGTCACAGCTGTGGATCTCAGTATGCCTGAAACATCACCTGCCCCGCAGAAATAGCTTCTGACCTTCACTAAAACTACTTTGATATGAGGTACAGCCCTCCAGCCAGACATTGTGTGTAAGAAATTGTCAGATGTTAAGCTGTGTCTCTGTGGAAACTTTGTGTTTGTGGATAGGGCTTTGGTCGGATGCCACAGCAGCCAAGGCTCAATAAAACAGATGCATTTGAGTCGCCGTAAACAGTGCCATCATAAAAGTGCATAAACAGTCATTTTCAAATGGATACCTCCCGAACAAGACTTCTGTTCTCTTAATGCTAAACCTGAGGACCTGTTTGCTGCAATAATTCTCTCTTCAACTGTGCATGCTGACCAGTTATTGGAAAATGTTTTTTTTAAATAATCAAAATGTAAATGCATAGGCGTTTATTAGAACTTATATTTAAAGATGTGACAATAAAGAGAGAGAGGCGAGGCTGTGAAAAGAAGCAATTTCGTGCAAGAAATCACAATAACTAGTATAGTGAAGGTGTGTGTGTGGCTGAGTGAATGGCGAAGTCTTGGGTTTGATGTTGGATGGCTTAAATCAAAAGAAGATGAATGAGAGAGACAAGTTCTACCTTGACGGAAAAAACAATAGGATTTATAGAGCTGGGTCCAGCCCACTCCAACTACTGTTTCCTCCTACAGTCACTGCATGTAAGAGGAAAAATGTGCAGCATATAGATCCAAAAAATAGCCTTTTGGCTGCTTATTGTTAGTGATTTTAATAATTCATGTTAACTTTATCATAATCATGTAGAATTTTGCATTAAAAACTACACCGAATCACACACATACTCATGGATTCAACATAAAGAGTTTACGGTTTGCAAAAACACAATTAAAGTTTTTTCTTAAACATGAGCCAGTAAGACGTTCGGATTGTATGATTGCCTCGAGTAAAAATACCTCAGTTTCAAGGTATGATAGTTTAAAAACAAACTTTTAGAACAAAAAGTATAATAATGTGTGACAGGATCTAATTGTTTCTTTTTACAGTGAAAGAAGACGAGTGGATGTGTTGACAGTCACGTTATCACCTTCAGATAGTTGCTGTACTCCACGCGCCAATGTTAAGAATTCCTCTACTCTACAAAGGATATTTTTAAAAACTGAGATTTTTCTGATGCATTTGCACCTATTGTCCAAATGCAAATGGGGTTTTAGTTGAGAAAACTGGGATTTTGTTTTGTTATGTTTTTTCAATAAAAGCTTTCCAAAGTGGATTTTTTTTACAGTGTAAACTTTGTTTTGCTGCATCCACATGGACTAGAGAGATAATGTTTTTCCAGAAACAAAGTAGCCATCTTTGCACATACCCGCTGCTTACTCTTTTATGTTTCTCATGTTCTGATCCAGATGCTTTGATTTTGTTTTGAAATAGTTAATAACTACGAAGAAACAGCATCAAATAAAAAGAATAAGTACAGTTGTTTAGGGAAAAAGTTTAGCCAACCTAAGCAAGTTCTTTCTCTGTAACAAGTTGTTAGATATCCAGGGGTCCAGGTTGTTAGACCTCACTTCATTTATTGTTCACAATATTGAACAATAGTGAGGTTGTTAGATAAATGCAAAATAGTTTCCTTAGTTTTGTTCTTCACCTTCACATTAGGCCTTAATGACTTTCCCTCACTTAATTGATCCTGAACCATTAACATCCTTTCATATTTAAAAGTAGTTTAGCTGAGGAGTAACGTCTGTGATTTACATGTAAATATGTGTTTATTTATCAAAGTAGACCAAATAAAATATGTTTATGGGGCCACAGAGGACATCTTAAGTATCTGAATGGGTGATCAGGTTCACTCTTGTAAGTCCCGTGTTGTAGCTACAAGAAACATAAAAGTGTGTGTCCTTGGTAAATTACATGCTCCAGATCGTCAACAGGTCTGCTTGTTTTCAACTCTTTGCTAATTTGCTCTGCTACTGATAGACTCCTTTGTTCATTATTGAAATTAGCTGGTTGCGTCTGTGTTTGTAGATAAGTGCAGATTTACAATCTCGCCTGCAGAGCTGGAAACTCTCACAAGCACTATTTCTGAATTGTGAGCAGAAGCTAAACTGCCATGGATGGTAAACCTGCCTCATTATGTGTATTGTGTATTGTCCCACCTATGGCATGCTCACCCATCCGCTTTGAGACCCCCTTCTTTCCTTGTCTTTTTACCTCTCGAAACAGGAGAAGGGAAATGATGGGCGCCTGAGCAAGCTTAATGTCTCCAGGGAGCACACACAGATTTCCACCTTCTGGGTCAACATGCAATTAGACTTCAGAGGCCCTTTTCCAGTCTCATAGAGAGGCTTGACGTGGAGGGAAGCGCTGCCAGCAAGAGAAGAGTGTTGACCCTAATATGAACTAAACTGCTTGTTGGTTTACCTGCTGCGGTAGAGCACCGCTTCATATGAGGACTGGACAGTTTCTCACTGCCACGTGGTGATTCATGGCCTCAGAAAGCTAACATGGCAGGTTTTGTTTGAAAATTGGAGAGCAAACTTGAAAAGCTATGCAACTGGTTACTGCTGGTTTTCAGAGACTCAGGCCCAGATTCTGCAACTATGTACACAGCTTTTGCAGGCACGATTTCAGATTTTTCTCATCTGTCTAATTCAAAAAAGCCTTTGCAAAGGGAGTTTTGTGCTCCGAACCAAACAGCACCTCTCTGCACTAGTTTGCCTACACTTAAATGAGCCATCAGGCATGCGTTTAGAGGACAACGCTCCCAAATTGTCTGATTTTTTTAAAGTGCAACGCTGCTTGCAACATGCATTTAGCGTCAATTATTTACCGTCTCCTGAGAGCAGGTGGTATTTGCCTCTCAGAGGAGAAAAAAGTGAGGAAGTTTAGCAGTCTGCTGCACTGCTGTCTTCACAAGAAGCGCCGGCAGGTCATATTGTTACTTGGGCTTTTTCCCAGTGACGAGTAGCAGACATTATTGCATCTGCAAAGGAATTGTCAAAAAAATACAATTTTTTTGGAGCAGAATACCAAACCTTCTGACTAAAGAACCTTTCAGCAGACAGTGCTTCACATCTAGAGATTCAGAGGTTAACAAACAGAACTGAAAGTAATTATTTTATGGGTTAATTTATGCAGACCTTCCACCACCTCTCCTCCACACCCTTAGTGTGACTCACTTGGTTTACAGCTGCTCTGGTTGTCCAATCCTCCTTATGGGCGTAGAGTGCCAAGCACATACTCTGTAGTCCAGAAGTATCCTTTTTTAGGTAAAAGTAAGGATTCTGTAATGATCAATGAAGCCCAAAATGGGACTTGTTGATTGAGAGATGCCATCTGGAACATGGTTCCTTCCTGATACAATCAGATGTTTTTCATGTAGTTTTAATCAGAGTCTTTGTGCTACGTCTTTAAAACCTGGCGCTCACTGTGTGAAAACATGTTTTGTTTTTCTTTCTGTCACTTTTACTGCTAATGTGTTTCTGGTGGATGATCATATAAAGATGTGTTCAGTGGGGACAACTGATCTGCTGCTTTCTGACGCAGAAAGAAAGCACATTGCTCCCGCCTGCTGAACTTGATGGGGGTATTTGTGCCAGCATACAGCAATGGCTAGTTGCTTTGTGAATATAATTCAAAGAAGGCGCAGATATCGGCTCTAAACAAGGATGTAAAGGTGGAGCAGATAACACACGGCGTGCAATCTTAGTGAATCTGCCTGTCGGGCTTTCCATCACACACAATCCCATTATGACCATGATAGTCAGAATGAATGATGAGCTAAAAAGCAAAAGCAAGCTTCAAGGTTGTCTTCTGACTTTGAGCGTGACTTTTACAGGTTTTGATTTAGCTTTTTTTGGTATATTTACATCAATAGAACAATATTAACATATTGTGAGTGCATCATGGCATTTGTCTATTTTATCTCCTTTTCAAGTCAGATGGCTTTCTTCTAAGTGCTAACAAGACATTTATTATAGGCACAAAACAATGATAGATATTTTAAAGATATCAAAGTGTCTGTAAATGCTTTGTGTCACTGTTTTAAAATGCTTCTAATAATGCAATTTTTTTTGTACAAAATAGGATTATGAAACATTTTCTTCTCAAATTCTGAATATTCTCTTCAATTTTACCTCCTAAACCTATCCTGTTATACTGAGAGCAAGGGTAAGGAAAAAAATAGCAGTGGATTAAAATGAAAAGCTCGTTTTCAATGATGCAATATCAATTTTTGGTCTCCATTTCAGCTAATTTGACAATAAGAAGTAGACAGGTAAAAGGAGGGAAGAAGTAAGATAAGGAGGGCCATTATTGGAAGGAGAAAAAAAACCTGCCTCTTGCCTTTAGGAGAGAGATTTTTCTTTTCTGTGCAAATTCACATGTAAGTCTTGCAAGTTAAAAGTGTGTGTGTGTGTGTTGTGTGTGTGTGTGTGTGTG
>NC_051443.1:10969081-10993273 GCF_001649575.2 Kryptolebias marmoratus | reverse complement strand
GGGGGGGGGGGGGGATGCTCAAAGACATTCTGCAAACTGTTGACACATCAATAACAAAATGATGCTGGATGATTTTCATTATCGCATATCGAATCAGGATATATTTGCAGGTTTTGCCAAAAAAAAAAAAATCCTGATTAGAAAGGAAGTGCTCTAATGTCATACCGCAGGAAAATGATTTAACTGTGGGTAAAAAAGTCTTTGTGAATGGGTTTTTATTCACTTCTTTCAGAGTGAAATGTTGTTACAGTCTATTAAGTTTGGTATAAAAATATCAAAATTCCTAAGGCACCATTGTATGTCCTGAAAACATTCAGAAATTGCAGAAGAACCCCAGCAAACACTAAGTCCAATGTCCTTGAGCTGTTATCAGGACTGGAATCAGACAGGCCCCACTAATGACCAGACAGTGTGCTTTAGTGAGGCATAAGCGCTGAAAGCTGTATTTCTTTATTTTATTGCTAATATATAGATTTTCTAAGCCAAGATCCTTGTTTTTATAGGTCCATATAACCCAGTGTTATCCCAAGGCATCAACTACTGCTGGTTTAACACAACCCTGTGGCATCTTCGAGAGACACATCAAACTCTCTTATGTTATGCTTTTGTGTTTACTTTGAACAAATAAAAAAAAAAAGTCCTCCCAATATAAGCAGGACAGAAAAGTTTTTGAATTTTAACCCATCCATCTACTTTAGGTTTGGTTTTTGGAAGTTATGCATTTCACTTCTTTTTTTTCTCCCTGAAAATATTTCACTCAGGAATTTTAGGTGATCTTCTTTTTGCTAGATGCCAAAAAAAACAACCTTTTTTTTATTGTTTTTAACAGTACATATGCCAAGAACATAAAGGAAAACGTCACTCACATCCAACTCTAATGAGACAGATAAGAAAGACAAGGGATGATGACACCTATTAAGCATAAAAGCAGAAGTACTCCACAATACCCCGGCAGTACAGACGGAACATTTGTACAGCATAGCATGAGATTGTGAGACTTCACTGCAGGGTTGCTGCTACCTAACTTTCATGACGTATACTGTATGGGAGGTTTATGCGATATTTCAAAGTTGCTGCTATATCAAAAGGATTTTTTCAAGTTGATTGATAAACTTGTGGCAACGCTACATATGCTAGAGTAGCATACATATAAGGAGATGTTATCTTCTTACACCAACATACCTCAAAGTGCCATAAAAATCCAAGGCAGATATGCATTAAGCTGGATAAATACTGTAAATTTAATGTTAGCTGTATCTTTTCTTGTTTCCCTTTTGATCAAGCATAGGCCACATGCTACATATTATATCCAGTGTAGGTTGTCACTCACTGGTTTGGGATTTCAGATTTTAAAGCCTTAAGCTTTTTAAAATGCCGTTTTTTGTCTGCAATTATTAAAACCATCAACATTACTTAGCTTAGGAACTGAACCTCTTTGGTTAGGTTGTGAAAAGAAATGTAAGATTAACGCATTCTAGGGCAAAAATGACACTAACGGCTCTCCGCTGGATTCAGTTTGGACCAAAATGATTTGACAAAATGAAACCATATACGTTAGTGAGGAGGAGGAATTTTTATTTATTTATTTATTTATTTTTTGCTGTTTCTCTGCAAGATTTCTTTGTGCAGATGTGAAAAGGAAAGTGACTGGTGGTGCCATCTGGTACTTTGGGGTATGTTAGGGGATTACTCATGCTGAATGTGCACTGTCTCAGGGAATTTCTTTTGTCTTTTCGCCATTAGCAAAGCCGCCCAACAGTGAATTCTCGATGATATTCCATCTGCGAGCATTTCCTCCTAAGGAGCACATTTCTAATTTCCGTTCGTCATCAGCCTGTCATGTCAGCATTTAAAATGGGTATTTTATTAGGTGATACAATGCATGTGCACAGAGCAAAGCTAAATCAATCTGCTGTTTGCATATTTCCCTGGTTTCTCCTGCTGGAAATCTTTACTATATAAAGCCCAGCGCCTAATTTCTCCACAGAATCATAAAAAAACTGTGATACAATTAATGTTGTACAAGTGTATATGTGTGTGTTTAGGGCTTCTGTTTTATGAATATCATCCATGTTCTGGGATTTCAACTAAACATGCAGATTCTTTGGCAATTTGTTCCAAAGTCAATTCAGATTTAATGGATTCTTTTTATTAGCTTCCAACAAATTGCCTTTTTAGAAGACAGAGCATTTGCATTATTCATTTGTGAAAGCATTTATGAGTTCATTTAGTTTAATTCTACTTGAGCTTAGCGACAAAGAGTCACTCATAACAGAGGGTGTTGAAGCTCACTGTGCTGGATGAAAACCATCTGACCCCTGATCTGTTGTCTTGCTGTCCTGACTGTTTAGGTGATTCAGCGCAGGGAGGATGGCTCAGTCAACTTTTTCAGAGGCTGGGAGTCTTACCGTGAAGGATTTGGCAAAATCACCGGTGAACACTGGCTAGGTAAGTGGCTCATTTGACGTATTTGGTGACGTTCAATTACGTGTACGTGCAATGAGGCTTGCAAATTTGTATCAAGTGAAAGAATCCCAAGAGAGTACATTTTGCACATCATGCCAGTTTTGGTCGAGTGGCTTCACACTTTGTAATAACAAGAATTTGTAAAATCATAACATTAAAGCAGGGAGCCATTTTAACTAAGTCATATACAATACTTCTGCTCAAAGCAAAATGAAAACAAAAAAGAAAAAAGAAGATGAAGAAGTCACAGGCTAAGATCTAGCAGGTGATGAAGCACGAAGTGGCACCCAAAATAAAGTATTGTGTCAAAAATGTATCAACACTACTTTTTCTTTCATGAATTTATATATATATATTCAACATCGCAAGGACAGTGAAAGTCCATTTCATCAAAACAAAATAATTGCTTATGCCAAAAGACCATGAATACAATTACAATATCTTTATTTCCCATTCGTCAAAAACACAATAAAATAATGCCCCTTCGTAGCGTTAAAGCGTTTCAGTAAATGTTAATATGTGTCAGAGAAGCGCCTGTTCCATTTCTTGCTGGCAATATATTAGTTTCCAAATTTATCAGGCCAAAAAATGCCAACAGATGAATTTGTTTTGCTGGTAAATTATCAGCTCTTCTAAAGCCAGATTTATTTTCTTTATACTAGACTTCACAATAAGTGTCCTTTAGAGTCATTTCTGTGGCTCAGAGACGACAAACTCAAGATATTTTAGCTGAATTAGACGTGTGATACAGATTTACTGTAAAGGATGGGTTTGGGCATTTTGAAGTGGGTTTCAGTGTAAAAAATAGAAATGATTAATAGCTTACCCGTTGTACATTCAGTAGTTTGTTGAACAACCCCAGTTTGGAGAAACAGAGTTTAATTCTGAGGAGCTAACAGCCAGCTGAAATGCTGCTAAAATCAAAGTGGATTACTGTGGTTTCAAAACAGTTCCAGTCTTCAAAATTTCATAGATGTTCAACTCAAACACTATTTTACAAACCTTAACATTACTGTTATCTTTGTATTACAAAATTATTTATAGAGTTCCATGATTATTTAAAAGAGTAAATAGCAACAACAGCAGATAATGAGGAATTTCTTAATATTCTGTGTGACGCAAAGTGGTCAAAGGTTAAGTATTAGGTTTTGAATCGAAATGAAAAGATTAGAGTTGTTCATCTTTGTCTCAGGTTAAACTTTTTTTTTTTAAATGAGGTCATTCAAACAAATATTTTCAGCAATTAAGATAATAACTTATTGTAACTTTTACATGGAAACCTATTTCAGAATGAAGGAACTTTTCCTTTAACCTGCTTACACTCAGACTCCAACATGTCAAAAACTCTGAAAGGCTTAACAGGCTAAAAAACAAAACTGCTGTCAAACTTGCTGTTAAAGAAGACCATTTAAATGTGACTGTTACCTATTCTAGTATCTTTAGGTCTCAAAATCTGGGATGAAAATAGACAAAATAGCTAACTGTATAAGGAACAGCTTTAGCAGGGAACTCATCTGTAGCATCTTATGACTGTTTGCATCACTATGGGAAGTAGCTAAAGCTACAGAATGTCAACTGAATGTTGTTTTCTGTTTTTAATTTATGGTATAGTTCATTAAAATACATAAACAGAAAGTAAAAAAAAAAATTATCAAGAATCTCAGAGGAGGATTTTCATGGGTTTGAGAATATAATCGTATAAAAAAGTCATCTCTATCCAAGCATATCTTTTAGTGCTGATCCCAGAATCTTCTTGCTGCTCCCACTCACCACATGGCGCACATACTGTGACTGCAGTGTAATTCGTGGTTAGCTGAAACAGTGAAACTGTGACAGCGATAGCATGTTGAAGCTGGTGTGATGCCTTCCTGCTATGACTCACATGAAAGAAAGTTTCAGGGAAGCAACTCAGCTAATGACCTTTGTAAGTCCTCATTGATAAGCAGAAACGCTGCTCTGTTCACAAGAATACATACGTGTTATTAAACAGTTTTGTATTTTTTTACATCTTTATTACCAATCAGCAACCTTATCACAACTTCTGGATAAATGCCAGTCCCAAAGAAGCAGCACATCAGCAGAAATGTTTCCTGGGGAGATTTCATTTTAGCTGTATTAATGAGCTACTGTATCACCAAAGTGAATCTGGATGTATCTTTGTAGTTTGCTCAAGTTCACACTGGCAGAGTAATTAGAGCTTGAAAAGTCTATTTCTGTAAGAGCACACACTTGGTCATGGTCAAGGTCATGGACGTGCCACACCACCGCTGAGGTTCTCTTCCATTAGCTCTGCAGATTAAAACTCGCCCTCATACATACAAAACCCACTTCTGGGCTCAATACTGTGGATGTGGATCAAAAGTTGACCATGTTGCTGTGAATTGGAGCCTCCATTTATCATTTCTATGACATTACGATTTGACAGAAGACGGAAATGTCTTGTGCACTGGTGCATGTGTTTTATGTTTTGGCAATCATTTTGGCTGCACATTCCTTCTGAAAGCATGCGACTCTCTTCGCTTTTAAACTGTTGGGCCTCCCTGCATTTACAGTCACACTAAGAAAGCACCCTGCCACCTTAGATGATAACGGCAAGATAGCGGAGGCATTCGCAGAGGTGTTCAGGTTTTCCCAATTTCTTTCCTCGTCAGATGAAAAGGTCTGTAGAACAAAGAGAAATATAATGGCAAGAAATAAAAAGTACTGCTCTAATTAAATACATTAGCTGCAAGCTGATTTAGGAAAAGCAGAGGAGTACTCAGCCATTATGCTAAAGGTAGTATCTCACTGTGCTGTGACTGCGGGCATCTAGATGGACAAAAATAAATAAATCGCAAAACGCTTGTGGGGGTTCTCAGTTTTGTGGCTTAAGTCACTTGAATTTGGAACATGTGACACTTTTTACTCTTTAATAGGACAGCCCCAATTTCAATTTGGGACATTGTGTGAAATGTAAAACAACCGGGCCGATGTAATGGATGCCGTTTGCAGTTTAACACTGTCTTTCTGAAATATGCATGTTGAATTCAAGGAGATTGCATCAGGAAATTTGTATATTTTCTTGCAGTTTTTGGTGAGCCACAGTCCAGCAACTACCTTAATCAGTTAGTTACAATTGTTAGCTTAAGATTGTTATTGGCACCACTTTAACACTCTGAACAGCAGCAGTAACCCCAAGTTTAGGTGCAAGTGCACTATATTTGCTAATGTGATTAGCTGGAAAATGAGAAATAAATAAGATGCTCCAATCTTGGACATTTTAGCTGACTTTACAACACTTTAAAGCATTCAATTACATTTTCAAATACACAACACATTACCACAAACCGTTGTAGATATACTTTGTGAAAATTCTGAAATTTGCTTTTTAAATTACTACTTTTTTCAAATTCTCTAAAAAAAACTGTTTTTGAATAATAATTTAAAGAAATCTTGTAAAAAATTTTTGCATTCGTAATATTTACAAAACATTGTCAACCCACAATACATGTTCTACAGAAACTACTATTTCACATTTCATAAAGTAGACTCTAGATCCAAATTGTGATTTGAGTCTGCAAAGTTTTGGCTCCACCACCTCCACACTGTGTCCGTGGTAGATGCAGGAATGCTTGTATAGTTTATAGCATTTGCTGGGTTTATATGAATTAATGGAGATCTAGGTCTCTTTTCTGACCTGGGGCAATTACAGTATGCAACCCATAATAAAAACATGGTTTAAGTGCCAGGTAGACGTCCCTGTGGTATGCAGCATAAACACGGTGAGAATGTTGAAGGCTCGGGATTTAGCAGACTGAATTTAAATGAGCCAGCAGCATACTTTGAACCTTTCAGAGTACCCTTGCTCATTCAGGTTGGGCTGTTGTCTCGTCACCCCCATCATCGATTACCCTTTGGGCAAAAATGAGAAATGGATTCATGCCTGCCTGTAGCCTAGACAGAAACTTATTGCAGCCACCTTCCCCAGACCGTGATTGCTCCCTTTTACCACCGACTGCATCTGAGGGGCTGCACATTTCTTCGGATCATAATAGGCTGCTTACTCTGATTTCTCTTAAATCTATTACATTTCTGGAAATATACTGATAGTGATTACATTTTTCATGTGGCAAAAAAAAAAAAAGTTTGCTGAATAATCCAACAGTGAGAAAGAAAAAAATTATACCTCTCCAATCTTTCTTAAAAAGTTTGTAGTTACTGCATTAAATTAACATGATGTTTTACTGCCATAAAAAAAGAAAAAAACTTTAATTTTTGTGATGTTGCGCTGTCACATAATCGGAATGAATCCCACTTGTTTCATTACAAGTTTGTGCTAAAAAACTGTTCTTCCACTATCTGACATGATTGAAGTAGCTAATATTTCATGTGAAATGCACAGTGCAGTTTTGTTTTTAATATGAACATCAAGGCAGAGTCAAAGAAAGCAAAGAGGCAGAAGATTAAGATGTCAGTCTGTTGAATGTATTTTGCTTTTTATTAAAAGTGAGTTTTACTTAAATGATGTGATATTCCACCATTTTTAAACCATTTTATTACCTCTCAGGTGAACTATCAGTGTTCAGGAATATTATGTATTTTTGTTTTTAGTTTGTTTTTCCAAAATTGAATAAGGAAATGGTGTTTTGTAAACCTCATTAAGAATTTGGGATGTCTAAACCTGACTGAACAGTGAGTTAAACATTTGGTGAAACCTAAAATAAAGCTGTATTTTATCTGGAAAGATGCCAAAGTTGGTTGCAAATTGTTTAACCTTTTTTTTGCCACCTTTAGCCCCAAGCAGCTCTTGTGGACCTTTTCACTTGTTTGCAGCAGTTGCTGTTGGTGCCTAATAATCTTGCAACTGAGCATTTATAGATCAGCTCTAAAGAACATACGTACATATCTCAGAGTTGCCAGAAACAGCATCATTGTTTTCACACTGCAGTACTGTGGCCATTTATAGTTCTTATAACTACATTTACCGGGTCATTTTTGGCTCCTGCCTCAAAGTAGATGCTTTTATAGCCCAATATGGAGTCTAAAATGACGTAAGAGGATGTGATTTGTCCATAAATAAACATACAGTGAGTGTTGCTGAGGTAGAAGCTACTTAACACTCCCCGTTGTCTGCTATGACGCACTCTTTCTTGAACAGTACTGTTCAAAGTTGGCTGATCTGTCGTGTAAGTCTTTAAATGGTAAATGGTACACACTTACAGTGTATAGACCTTTTTAACCTCACACAGGTTCTTCCTCTAATGCAGTAGGTGTTCAGTGTCCTGCCTTAGGACACTTCAGCATGCTGCAGGGGCTGAGGATTGAACCTCCGAAACTACAACTCAAAGGTCACCCTACCACTGGGTAAAAGCACCCAAGCTCTCCTTTTTCCAAATGTCTGTATTGCTCTTTCAACCTCTGCTTTAAAATTTAAAACCAAAAACCAAGAGCACACAGCTCCAACTAAGGTGTCCTCCATTTTGGTTGTTGTTAGTGCTGGTTAATATCACATGCATAGTTGACATGGATTCACTGACCATTAGCTGAGTGTTGCACAAACACCACATCCTCTTAACAAGCATGCCAGCCCTTATAACTGCCCCATGGTGGGACTAACAGCAAGCCTCAGAGAGTCTTTAAAAAGGTCCAAAAACACCTACTATAAATGAGAATGGGTTGAATTATTGGGGTTTTGTTTGGATAATAAGTGCCTCGAGACAAATTTGTTAACTGATCAATAGGTGGCTTAAATGAAAGTAACCAGCAGGTTGTAGCAGTTTGTTTGCAGATGGTGAGTTATTTTTTTTAGTTAAACATGTTGTTAAAACTATTTGATCCTCTAATTAAAAATTTTAGCTGCTATAGGGGTTTTATTCTTTTTATTCATTTTTAACTAGTACAATACATTTGCCCTCTTTTAGGTTACTTTATGTCTCACAAATTGATTGCAAACAGAATTTAACCGCCTTCATCCTGAACAAAAATGCAATTCATGCTGTGTTTAAATGTGTAAAAATCAGCACTGAACAATTCTCCCAACAGGAAATGTATAAAAAGCATTAAACTAGGACAAGGCACTTCTATGGTTACCATGAAATCTATGAAATACCTGTTCTCTGAGGCTGATGCAGACTTTACTACATGTGATATAGGTTTGAAACAGTTTATTGTGTCCCAAAGAGAGTAACCTAGTTTTCCAGATGGTCTATTACAGTAAAAATAATGGCTCTGTAGTGTTGAGAGTTGCACAAAGATTCAGCGGAAAAAATGGGAGAATGTTTACTTGAATAGTTCATTAAGTTTCCCATAAATGAGTTTTGCTTGGATTTCAGCCGTCTGTCAATTTCAGTCAATTTCACAACCATAATGGTTTTAAATTTATACAGATTTTATATGAAAAAGGAAAAAGTATTAAGAATTGCTTTATACTTAATATTCTTGAGCCGTACTCAATTTTATAAATCAGTTGAGCATAAACAGCCGAATCAATAGCTCTAAATGTAATTATATTTTTTTCTGTTTTCTCTTTTTACACTCAATATGATTGGAATTAGTGCTATTTTGTTTCCACACAAACAGATTTTCTTTGTCATCCACCCATTCATTCAACAATCCACGTTCTATTCCTCAGAGTTGTATGTTAAAAATTGTTTCGTTTTGCTCTTCCTGCTGTTTACATCAAATTGTCTTCATCCAGTGGGTATTTAAAAATGCCCATGGGAAAACCGTATGAGATATTGCTAAGACAAATATCTGAAAGTAAAACACCAATAATGATGTTTTGAATTTTTTTTTTCTTTTCATTTTTTTGGGGGGGAAGAGATGACGACTGTGCACTGCTCTGACATTTTTTAAAGCATTTCCATATACTTTACATATCCTAGGATTCTTGTTGATTTTTCTAGTTGAGGACCACCGGACCTATGCAATCAACAAGGCCAATATGCTAATATTAGTAAAGCTCCATCAGGCCTTGAATACACCTGATTAGGCCTGACTCTATCTCAGTTTGTGGCAGTGAGGGTTCACTGCATTAGGTATGCTCTGCTTTATATTTTGAGGGGTTGTGGACCATGTATTTGTACTTGTGTATAAGTAAAATCTGAGCAGACGAAAGCCAAACGTCATTGCTGGGCGCTTTCCCTCCTCAAACACTGGCTCTGAACTTGATGTCACAAAGAAGTGATTAAAATATTCCACAGCAACATGGGTTACTCCTTTAAGAAGCTGATATACCATCAGTTATCGTCATTTCCTTTATGTAAATAGGCAAGATCGGATAGATTTTTGCAGCATACATTATGTTTCATGCTTGTTAGGAACAAACAAAACATAACATAAAACACCTGCATACATAAAATAAACAATCTTTTTCAAAAATAAATATATTCTTATTTGCCAGTTTTTTTAGGTGTGTCAAAGAAAATTTACATGGATGTCAAACAACATTGGAATACAACAAGCTATGTAAACATTACAATGGTTTAACATTTCTGATTATGTATAGAGCTCAAACTTTTTTGTTTCAAAATGTGCCCCTGAAAAATGCCAGTTTCCAAGGGTTAGAAATTATTGTCCCATTGCTTCACGTCAGCAAGAGATTGTGACACCCTTCCGTCCCGGAGTGAACGANTATATATATATATATATATATATATATATATATATATAGTAGGACTCCAAATTGAAGGGTAAATTTGGATTAAATCCGCTGTTATATCAGTAAAATTCAGCACACTGTTTTAATAATTTGACATAAACGCTTTTATTTTTAGGCTCTTTTCACTGTAGCCATTTTATCTACAACAGGAAATATTTACCTTTTACAGGTTAGAGGTTTTTAATCTGCTTCTTTTTGCTTGTGAAGTGTTATAGTGGCTGCCCAGATACATGGTAAAAAAACAAAACAACCCCGCTTAATTCTGATCATTTACTCAACCGAGTAAACCTGAGCCAGGAGCTGAACAACTCCAGACAGTGTACCAAGTATCCTAGACGACTCTATACTTTCATACTGTTCAAACATATTTACCACTTTTTCCTGCTGCGAGGAATCAGTCGTCTTTTATCAGCTTACTAAGACTCTTTTGAATTACAGCCGCGGAACAGTTTTACAGTCAAAGCGAGGCAACTTTATCAGCCAATGGGTGATGTCCACAGTTGAAACAAATAAACAGAGAGAAAAAAATTAGTCACACTGGTGGGGTGGGGGGGAAGAAAAAACTAAACATACCTATAACTGGCCCCTAAGCCTGTCTCTGCACAGCCTGCAATTTCAGCTGTTTTCCCCTGCCTCCTCACCAGGACAGCCCGAGGCCCGTGGTGACAAAGTGGCTCCTGTCTTCACACGAAGAGCTTCAACCGGGTGATATTCTCTGTGGCCTCCCATTGTCTTTGCAAACTTTGAAATGAGAAAGTGATGAAATCCAATGGAAAATCCAAAAGATACATTTTTCTGAATCTGATTTACCTTTTTAATGACTTAATAGTAGTTTTGACTTTTAAAAAAAATCCATGTTAGAAAAAAAACATGAATGCTTTGAGTCCTATTAAAACACCCACCTGTGGTTCAACTTTGCCTGTTTTACCTGAATATTTCAAAAGCAAACACCAATAAATAATCCCCTGTGCTTAAATATTACACACAGATGTCATGTCTACCTTTTATTATGAGTTTGAGCAGGATTTCTGTAACGAGTAGGCTTCCTGAGCAAGTCTTGCCTCTTTTATTATCGCCACCTGAATGTTTGAGGTGACAGTGAAACACAGAAATTATGCAATTGACAGAGTTAATTAGACTACATGCCTAACAATGTCAGGAACTAAGGGGGCGAAACAGAAAAAAAATGCAACAGTGAAAGGCAGAAGAAAAAGGTTTGGAAAACTTAATCGCATCTCAAGTGTGGAAAACTTCAAAGGCAGCTTGGAGATTTTGTAAATGAGAAATACGTGCATATGATACAGATTGTGTGCAGCGTGATAACAATAAAATGGATGTTTGCTGTTGTCAGGGAGGAGGTTTACGGACATCGGATTTACAGTCTGAAAGCAAAAAGACAAAACGCCGAGATGTGAGCTGAAGATAGCAACCTCTGCACAGCTTGGTAGTTGTGCTCATTTTGAGGGTGACAAGAAAAACGGAACATTGCACATTACTGTCTTATCACAACAGGTTGATGTGCCTGTTTAGTTTTATTTTAAAGCCAGTCAGTTGTTCCGTCCTTGCTTGTTTCTCTCGTCAGATCTGACAACTGTGCAGTCATACTGTTCTGTCCTTGCATCTAAAGAAACAAATAAACGCATCCTTTAATTTCCAAACCAAAAAATGTGTTGACCCAAATAAGGCACATTGTCTCCTTGCTTTTTGTAATTGTCTTGATAACACACCACTCGCAAGAGCCTATTCAGCTTACTCCAAAAGATAGCATGATCTGTTAGGACAGCAAGCTTTTTCTGTTGTTCATCTCGTCTCTCTAAATGGAGGTTCAAACACGTAGCAGTTACTGGAAGAGAAAATTGCAAGTCAGTTCCAAATGTTGGGATTTGTGGCGAGCAGTTATGACAGTTACTTACAATATAAAAACTGAAAACTGCAACTGTTTAGTTTAGAAAGTTGCTAAATGCTGTCCAATAGATTTGTGGAAAATTAATTCAGGTTCAAACTCAATTGAGTTTATTAGTGTATATGAATATAAAAAAAATACACATATCACTATCTTAGAATGACTACACACACTCAGCTCGCCTTCGCCATGACAAGGAAACAAGTCCTGTTTGGCACCGTCAACTGCTTTGTGCTGTACATTAGCCATCCTTGGTAATTTGCCTCAAGAGCCTTGTAACTTTTCAATTCTTCAAGTGTAGAAAATCCAGAGAATTAAGCTGAACATATCTCGACAAACCTGATGGGAAATAAGAAATGGACTCTGACGTTACGGCACATTCTATTCGGGACAGTGGCACCAGCACTGATAGCTGCCATATTGAATAATGACAGAATCCAGCAAGAATCAGTTGCAGGTACCTCAATACACGGAAGAGTTGTTGGTAGCTACATGTGCAGCTTTTTGACAGCTACGCTTCAGTGTGACATCACATGTATGGGTCTTTTAGATTTACAATCAGACCTCAAAGCCTTACATTCCACATGTTGTGTGCAATTAGTGGGTTGTCATTCATTATGATTTTATGCTTGAGAATATATCAACATGACCAACTATGTTTAGTCATGCAGCTGCACAATACACTGCGACCCTTTGCTGTCTAATGTGGAGGGATAAGCCCTCACTGCATAGGCTCTGTACTATGCAAAGATTCAGGTTCTTATCCTGGCAACCTCTGTTCAAAGCCCCCAGCCTCAGCCCTCACCTGTCATTAAAGATATAAAGCAGCATGAAAAGTTAAAGAAGCTTGCATCAAGTTCTACTTTTTGACTGCAACAAGGGGCTCACTGGTTTGAACTGAAACTTTGCTCCTAATACCACAGGCTTCATTTGTTCAGAACTGGCTACCACAAAAAAAAAAACTTTATTTTCAGACTAAACTAAAAAGGCCAAGAAGAGGATATACTATGTGAGGCACCTAAGGAAGGTCAGCTTTAATTATCATTGTAGATTTTCAGTTATCTAGGTCAAAGTAATCTTTGGTGCTTAAAGTGAACATGTGGACTTCTTTTAAATTCTTAAGACATCTCACCTTTGATCCAGGAAGGTTTCTCTGTTCAGACTGACTAATGGACCTTTCCAAGTATTTCATTAAGGCAGCCTCTTGAATAAATGGTTTTGTGTGTGTGTGTGTGTATGTGTGGGTTGTGCTGTGATTTTGTGGAAGCTTAAAGACAGAATTATGTTTTCAGACTGAGGCCTGTGTGACAAACTTTGTCACCTGTGTCTGTCCACAAAGATTCTTTATATCCCTCCATAACTGATGATGTACAGCCCAGAATTGTGTGACAGCACAATCTATGTGGGCCAACAATGCAAGGCTTCTTCTGCTGGCAAAGTACTGTGCAAAGAGATTCATCTATCCAGATTTGTACAATGTGTCACCCAGAGACTATAAAAGCACACAAATGGCAATGAATTTCTAATGAGAAAAAACTCAAACCTATTTTTTAGAATTGTCAGATAAGCTTGTCAGGATTGCATTGCCACCTGTCAAACTGGAGTATAAAACTGAAGACTAATTGCTCAAATGATGAGGTAAATGCAAGGATGCGGTTGACCCCAAAATAGCACCTGCACACCAGTAAGGTCCCAATGGCTTTGTTCAAGAAAATAAAAACCATGGAGCCTATGGTGTGTACACAAACTCAGCAATGTTGTAAATGGGGTGAGGAGTTTATAGACCTACTTAAAACAGTGACACATAGCTCAACACAGGAAATCCAGTTCCTCAGGTCAAGACTCAGACATTCTGCCTGCATCCAAAAGATAAAACACTCCCTTTTAAAACAGTAACATGGCCAACACCTTCTTGGAGGAACACATTAATCATTTGGGAAGTGGAGTTGGGGAAGCCATCTGTATTCAGCTGGTATGACTGTGTCTTTACCTATCAGCCTCAAAGAATCCTGTTCTGTTCCTGACCCGAGGCAATTTCGCCATCATGCAAGATTTGGGTCCCGAGTGATGACCCAAAAGTAGCCCAAAAAAAACTGCTGCACTGGTCAGAAGCGGAAGTGAGAAAACCTCTTGCAGATCTAAAATAAGCCATTTACCTTCAACTGTGAGGATAAAATTTTATATTACGATTATTTCCCAACAAAAAGGACAAGAATATATTGAAATGGCTGATCACTGCCATCACCCTGCCAGGACTTGTAAGGAAATATGACGTGGACCCCTGTACCCTCTTTAGCCTTAAATGATTTACCTGATTCCTTCTGGCTAGTAATTCAGGTTTAACTGTCTGAAAGGGACCATAAATACACACTTTCATTGGCCTTTTCCTGGATTTGAACCATTAATGTCCACAACCCACAGATACACCACATTTCTTCTACAGTTTCCTGTGTAGGTTCAGTCCACTTTCACACATACCAGTAAATACTGCCCACTGCTAAAGGTGAAAAGGCAGCAATTTTTCTGCTCGTATCTATATGTGTGTGCCCATATCTGTGTGTGTGCGTGTTTGTTTGTCTGTCGTGTTAGCAAAACATCTTATGAACACCTGGACTTATTTTATTGAAACTCTTAGAAAGTAGTCATTGGTTACACGGTCAGCCACTTTCAAGATGGCCACCAGGAACTACTGACATGAAGAAACACAAAAATGGTGAAAGATCACCCAATTTTACATACATTGAGCTAAAAATTGGTGTGCTAGTAGCTGAGCATCATACTAACACATAACCCAAGCCCACACCTTGTGTAGGATTTTTACTGAACATTTTGCAAACTGTTGGCATAAACTCTGTTTATTGGCCAAATATTTCATGAACTCAGAAAGTCGTCACGAGATGCTGGTTTGGTTTGTGTCTCAAGAAATGGCTCAAAGGACACATAACATATGGTGTCCAGTCCTTTGCAACTTGTTGACTGTCGGAATAGGGCCACTCTCCTAAACCTATAATCCCTAAGCTAAATTTAAAAAAAAAAAAAAAAAAAAAAACAATAATAGCGCACCCTAAAGGAAGAATACAACATGTGTTGCCATTTGCATTGTTTAGGTCTAGGACAACATTACTAATACAGTTACTCAGCTGTTTAATAAGCCAGCTGTAGACTATGTGAGCTGCAAATAAGGTTTATTTTATTTTATTTTTTTTAAGGTTCAGCCTAAGGCAGCTGCAGCTAAAAGTGGATGAATCTGTTATAGTTTCTGTCTCTGTTTCTCCGACAGTTTGTGTCATTTCCCATAACAAAGAGATGCAAATCAAACACCGAGGAGCCACTTGTCAGAGCAGAGGTGATTGTTGACTGGTATTGTTTTATGTCAGTAATTGATATTTAAACAGAATTTAAAGTAGGCATCAAACCATTTGATGACGAGTAGATGAGAAGGAGATACTCAACTTCTGCTCAAACATGTGTGATACAGTATTTTGAGGCTTTCAAATTTCCAAAGATGGATCTTTTGATGCTGCTTGAATAAAGGGATCTGCTTGGGTCTTTGTTAGAACCTTTTGACTCAGATCATTGTGAAGTGAGACAAGTAGACATTATTTAGACCCATTTTAGCAATTACGCACAATAGCATTCATAGCAGGGTCATCCATGAGGCTGTGGACATTTATTCATAAATTAATTGAAGGAATGCATATCATCTGCCACCTTTCATGTTAGAGTTTTAAAGTGAGATCATCTTATGATGAGAAATGACTTGAGTTATGAGTTATAGCTATTTTAGTTAAACCTTGGACATAACATTAGGCACAATCTTATGCAGCTGGAGTAAGTGTTGCAAATGACTCACAACTACTACCACACCACTTTTAGCTCCATATCTGTAAAATTCACTGAAGTATAGCCACTTTTTGTGTAGGTCCATTAGTTTTGACCGCCATCTTAAAGTGGGTTAACTCCAAAAGTTAATCCATTGAAGGTGTACAACCAATAATTACTTTCTGAGAGGTCCGTTGAAAGTTGTCCAGCGGTTCATGAGATACTTTGCAAACAGAGTTGTTTATAAACAAAGTGTGTGTTGGGAATTATGCTCAGCTACAACCACACCGAAATTTAGCTCAAGATCTCTAAATTTGACTCAGTGCTAGTCATTTTTTGTGTTTTCTAAGGTTAGTTAGCTGTGGCATCCATCTTGAATTAAGCTGACTCCAAAACCTAACCAGTTGCATATGTACATCCAATGATTACTTTCTAAAAGTTTTAAAAGAAAACATTCAGTGGTTCATGAGATATTTTGCTATCAAACAAACAGAGTTGGTTCCAAAAGGTAATGGCAAAGTTTTAAACATATTTAGCACTCAGAATATAAACAGTCTTAACACACCAAGTTTTAGCTTAATATCTGTCAAATTGACTGATTTGCTGTGGCAGCCATCTTACATCAGATTGAACCTAAAAGCTAATTAGTTGTAGATGTACATTCATTCATTGTTTTCTGCAAGTTTCATTACCACCATTATTCTTTTGCCTTCAGCAGCGGGCGATAATTATTTTTCTTAATACAAGTTTAGCCTCATTTAATCAGTTATATTGGCTTTATATGTGTTCCTGTTACAATATAAGTCACATGGAGGAAATGCGAGCTTTTAGCTGACATTTTTCTTCATTTGTGTAGATTTAATTAACAAACAACAGTAGGTAAATAGGCAAATCAAGCGCTGTTAGGCCTCCATTGCAACATTTTCCCAGCAAAACATAACATACAGATTACATTTTTTTTCCTCTTCCAAGAATTTAATGATTATCTTTTTTGCTAATGATACCCCAAGGATTAGAGGGATCATCATTTGTTGTTTTTTTTGTGCATGTGTGATGGTCCCCAATAGTGCAAGCGGCAAGATAGAGTAATGAGACACAAGTTTCTTTTACCACACTGCCTGGAAGTGCTTGCGTATCTGACAAGCACCTTGTTGTGATTTAACATTCCTCGACTGACTGCGTCATAAATGATGCACTTAGAAGGGCTGCATCTAAGAAAAGATGAGGAAAAACAAACCCCATTTTTTCTTTTCTTTTTTTCCCCTTTGCCTCTGAAATTGCCAAGAATTTTGATCAACATTGCAGCATTACCACTTTGCATACCGCTCACCTTTAACAAGTGGCGCACATGCGAGTGCTTTAATTGAGCTCTTAGCTCACCCGGAGCATATTAAGCTGGCATTATTATGGAAGGACGAGCCAGAAAAAAGTAAGACATCCATGTGTTTGCACTGTATGTACGAATGTGTAGGTAAGACAGACTGCAGGTGGAAACCAGGCAGATGGATGCCTATAATTTATAAACTTTGCAGTTTGCATCAGTGCCAAGCAACAGACCGCTATCTCACACGAAGAGGTCGGCCTTAAAAGGATGAAGCTGTTGTGGCAGATAAAAGCAGTCACTGAAAGACATTGGAATATGACTGAGCAAGAATAATAAAAAGTGAAAAAACAAAAACAGAAAATGAAATCTCACATATCTCACATATATCTCACATATGCACAAATATGCCAGTACACAGATACCATATAGAAGGTATACCGTATAATTACCAAGCATGTCTGTAGTCATTTTGCTTCATTCTCTTTCTATACATCACCCTAACCTCCCTGGTTCTTTTGCAGGATTTCTACCTATGTTTCTGGGAGGGAAAAAAAGTACAGTCTGTAGCAATTAGCTTTCAGCCAGAAGAACTTTTCTGAGCTTACAGAAGCACAGAACCCATACGCAGCAGGGGAGCCCATTCATCTTCAGTTTGGCAAGAACATACTGTCCACAAACAGACATACACGGAACACATATACCATGAGATAGAAGCATTACTGTAGATACAATGGTACTAGAAAACCTAAAAAAGATGGTTCAGATCTTTTGGAGCGGGGTTCTGTGGAGTGATTATGAACAATTAACGCATCACCTGTTGTAGATAGCTACTTAAACAACCTCAGTTTGGAGAAATGGAGTATAATTCTGGTCAGATTGATGAATTATCAGCTAATCTGAGTGTGTCCAAGACCAAAATAGACTGAATCCATTTTACATTTTAATCCCAAAGTTCTTAGCCGCTCATGCAGTGGCTAAATCATTTTTCCATTCCAAAGTTGTCAAGGTTTATAAACAATAGTTCACATTAAAGCTATGACATTTGCTTTAGGATGGCAATGATCCACTTTGGTCCTGGTCCCACCCAGACTAGCCCTTAGCTCATCAGTCTGAGCAAGATTAGTTATTCAAGGAGCTACCCACAACAGGTATGACAGTTGTTTATAGCCTGTTCACAGAATCCCATTTCCAAAAATGCAAACTATCATTTTAAAGGGAGTGTTCAATGCAGTTTTACCTTGCTGTTTAGCATATTTTGAAAGGCTAATAGTGATTTGCAAGTGACAAATAAACACTGTCCTTTCAATCATGAGACACCACTAAGAAGCTTAAATATAGCAACGTTTTTTTTTTTTTGTTGTTGTTTTCTTTATGTTTACACATTACCATCAGACCAGGTTATTTAAACATTTTTGTCAGCATATGGTAAAAAATAGGCAATAAAAGTAGTTGGTTATAGTTAGGAAAAACTTCAGAATCTAAACAAAATGCCCCTGTTGAATCAATGGATACGGTTTATTGTGACACTTGTTATGATGACTCCTTTGTCACTTCCTGGCCACCTAAAACAAAAATGAAACTACTTGGTTAGGGTTAGGAAAAACAAAACGATTGCAATTTTGACCAAAGTGTGTATTTTTCCACGGATGACACTTCATGTGCAGTTGCTCTGGTGACCACTAGAGGCTGCATATTCCTCAAACAAAACAAGTTGTTTTGCCTGCATGAACAAATATCCCAAGGGGTTGTTTTGGGGAGGAGGACAGTCTTTTAGAAATATGTAACAATGCAACATAAAGTACAATCCAGTCCACATCTTATGCATTATTCCGCCTTATTTCTTTTTCTCTTCCTTCACACACACACCCATGCATAAAGACATCTTTGCACACATTTATCCCCCACAGCCTGCCTCCATCACGAAGCAGCATCCTGAAGCTTGTATTTATATTCTTGTCACCCAGCAGAAGCTCTAAAGAGGGCCGTGTCTACAAAGAGAGCACAAATCAAAGAACCTCCCAATTCCTGTGAGGATGATGGCTCATTTTGCTTTTCTTTGTGTGTGTTTTCCATTATGTTGTCTGTGGGCATTTAGTTGTGTGCAACTGGAAAAGGCCAAGAAAAGCTGCCGCAGTGAGGAAATGAGGGGTCGGTGGTTTGAATAAACATTTCATCAGAAATATTGGAACTATTCACAAAGCTCACCTCTTTCTTGAATGTTACTTAACATAAAGATGAGGATAAAGGGGAGTGAAATATCACACTGGACAATTTACACAAGAGATGTTATAAAAAGCAGAATATGAGTTATAATAATAATAATAAAACACACATTGAATACATACAGAGTAGTTTTGACATAAGCCTAACAAAATCTGCCAACATCTCCTATCTCCTATTGGCAGCAGTAATTCTGATTGTAGCAAGGTCAAAGGTCAGTATCTCTTCCCACTTACAGGTCAGTGGACAAAGGAGGATGGATTACCGATCAATATCACCCCAGGTGATTTATCATTCCACACGCAAACAGATAGGTGATGCCTCTGCCTCATTTAAAGGCAAAGCTTTCAGCTGATGAGCTTGTCAATGTCCATACTCGCACAATTTGTGAAAACGTATAATAGACTGAAACATTAAGAGGGTCGGACAGCGAGAATGAGGTTTTAAAAAGGAGCTCTAATAAGTACCGAAAAATTGATGAGGTAGTCGGTAAAGAAAACGTTTGAGGGACATTAGCAAGGATTTTGCTAGCGCTGCAGCCAATGCACACTGGAGAGAGAGAGAGAGAAAAAAAAGAGCGAATGTGCTGTCAAGATAAAAGAGATACATTAATAGAAGCTTGTAATCAAAGTTTAGGAAAATAAACTAAAAGCCATCTTAAGGTAAAGATGTTGTGCTCAAAGTATGTGTTGAGGACAATGTTTAGCTACTACCTCACCTAATTTTAGCTCAATGTATTTAAAGTAAAGAGTTATAGCTATTTTTTAAATATTTTTTAAGATCAATATCTATGGTAGCCATCTTGAAATGAAGTTAATAAATTGTAAAAATCAATCTAATGATTATTTTCTGAACAGTTTCTGCTACTACTGCTTCAAATTTTAGTTCAGTATATATAAAACTGAGCAAGTTTTAGTTAATTGTGTGTATGCTAAGACTTCTTCAGTGGTGACCATCTTGAATCAGGTGGACTCCAAATGTTTTTCCAAATGACTACTTTCTACAAATTTGATTAAAATACAGACAAATGAATGCATGCATACACACAAACAGACACGGGCAAAACTATTACTGTTCCTCTTTTAGTGGCGGGCGATAATGATTTGTTTTCGTCCGTAACGTAGTCATAAACTAAATCCAAGGAAATTTCTCATAGCATGAATGTATATTCTTGCCATGGTGCGTTGAGATTCATGTGCACAAACATAAACAAATGCAGAGAATTTACATTCTTACTGTCTCATTGTCAGCAGTCTCAAGCAGAGTTATTACCTGCATACGAATCTGATCAGAAGTGATGTGTAGTTAGTAAAGGTTGCCACCTTGCAGGACAGAGAATCTCAGCAGAAGGCTCTGCACAGTCTGCAACTGAACTCTCTGTGTTCCTGTTAGAGGGAATAAATGGCCTCATTATTCCGCCAGGCTCACACCATCCATCTGCATGTGTCGCCTCCATTGTTTCCTTAAAAGCAAAAACGAAAAAAGAAAGCTCATCATGTTGCTGTTAAAACACTTCATTCTCACTGTTTTACAGTAGCCATATTGTGAAAATTATTGGGCATTTATATTTTTTTCTCAAAGTACTTTGTCATTTGTCTATATTGTGAAGTAGACCTAGTGACTCGATGATTTGTTCTTTCCGGTGAAGCAAATATTACATCGAAAAGCATGTGTGTTTCTCACACCAGGTGACATTTAATCCTCCAGCTACCTGTAAGAGACAAAATGTCAGTTTGCATATCACAGATTATATCAGCACAACGTGATCTGTTAGCACAACTATTAGGTATTTATCTCATAACCTTTTTTGCAAATCGTTGCAAATCATTTGCATCTTTATGTCATGAATTTTTTTTTTTTGCGAAGCACTGAGAAAATTACTTTTATTTACATAAAGTAGTATTTTAAACAAGAGAAGAGTTATATCAGTTTGGGTGTACTGTATGGATTCTGTGTAGCAACACATTTTTTATACAAACCTGAGGCTAGAAAATGCAGCAATGTTTTTTCTATTTTCTATCATCTGAATTTTTCATTTCAAATTTGTTATTCTGCGAACTCCAGCCATGCACTACTTCAAGGAATGCATATCCCCTGCTGCCCTGCATGCCAAAGTTCCAAACAAAGATCTCACATGATCTGTTAGCATCCAAAGTGTGTGTTGCACATGACTCTCAGCTACTATCACATCAAATTTTAGCTCTTTTTTTATTAGTAGGAAGTTGCATCTATTTCTGCAGTTGCCAAGCTTGACCAGACAATTTGAAGTGGGGTTCTGGGGTTCTCTATTCTCCAAAATTTTACTGTGGTTCATGAAAATTTTAATTTTATAAACATTACGGGGTTTATTTAGGACTAAGTAACATGAAAATATTGTGGCTTGCGCCAAAACTAAGTAACCCTAACCCATAGAATAAAATACTAAACACAGGCTTATTCTCCTTAGACTCTGTGCTGTCATATGAAGACACTGGTTTCCCCGCCTTTTTTTTTTCAACACAGACCTCTTCTTACTCAGGGGAACTTAAGTTTTGATTTAGTTTCTTTTTTAAATTTATTAATTAATTTATGTATTTACTAATTGTTCAAAATTAGTGTTTTATGTCTATGAGGTCCTAGTTAGGGAATAAAAAATACCCGAACTGTTAAGACAGTTTTAGGATTAGGGTTGTTTTAAAAAGGCAGCAATAACTTCTCTGCAGAACAATCAAGTTCACATGGCAGATTGTTACTTTTTTGATTACCGGTATTTCAAAATAAGAGGAAAAGTTCTCAGTTTTTAAATCATGATGCAAATATGTGAAAGTTTTTTACAGGATGCTAGCTGAAAAAGAAAAACTGTTCACCTACAGGCGGCCCTGATATCCAGAACATTTTTTTTTTAGCCCCTTGTGCATTTCCCTGCAGGTCACTTCTTTTTACGAGGTCCACATATGTGTTGACTTTATAACCTGCAAATTTGCACAAAGCCATACCTGCCAATTATTGCAATTCAAAAAAAACTTTTTCTCACGGAGCAACACAGCGCAAGCAATTCGCAAACCCTGTATTTAATTTCTTGCTGTGACACAGCGTACAATTTTAAGAGCCTTTAGCCACAGCGTTTCGTACAATTGCTACTATAATAACAGACTCCAGATTAGAGAGGTTTTACTAAGCTTGTATAACACCGGTCTCTGAGCGTTCACTTAATATTTGGAGAAAAGTAAAATGATTGGAAAGGTATAATGCTATAGATTTCAAATGTTCCTGCTGCATTAGATAAATTATGTGTATCTGAGGTCACCGACTAATGGGGCTGTGTGGGTGCAACAGATTGTCCCCTCTGTTGCTTTCCGGTTTATCACTGAATGGACTCTCATGAATATCTTTCAAACTGAATGTTTCTTTTAAAAAATACATGTATTTTCTCTCTGAGGACATTTGTTCTTTACATCTTATATACATATAACCCAACTGCTATTCTACATGTTTTATAAAGGTAATTCTCATTTAATCTGAACACACATATTGTATATGGGTGCTTTCCAATTGCAGGGGTCTATTAGAGGTAGTTTGAGGTTTTGTTGTTTGTTTTTTCACTGCTGGTGTTTGTGGTTGTGTGCAACCCTTATAATTGTGTTTATTAGAGCTTTTTTCTAGCTCCTGTTTCAAATTAGGTGCTTTCAAATAAGGCATTCGAATAATTTAAGGAGATGTAATTGGTTTATACATAGATTAAATGTACAGTACTTGGCTAAGCAAGCAGGACGGTAGTTAACTGTTGCCATTGTTTGCTATGATGTGCTCTTCTTTGAACATTTGTAGTACAAAGTAGAATGATCTGTCATATAAGTTTTGATTTCTAGCCTTTCTTCTTTTGAATGTTGGTAGCACTTTCTTTCAAACTCTCCTTCAAAAACAAAACAAAACAAACAAAAAAACCCTCTCACAGCTCTATGAACAGTGTCTGCCATTTTTGTTGACGTTGACGCTGAATGTCCAATGCATATCTGACATGTTCATGTTGCAGAACATTCCTCTGGTGATGTGAAAGCAAACAAACCACTCCATAGTGAGATTAACAGTTTTTATGTCCCACAGATGTATCCCGGGCTCATTTATCCTGATGGAACCAGGCTATCTTTGGAGGTAGTCTGGACCTGTTTGATACAGTCGCTTGATCGTCTGAACATAATCCATTCTGAGCCAAGCTGTAGGGCCTTCTATTGAACTGACATGACCCCACACAGACAACAGAGACATTACCTGGACATCTCAGGGTTTAAAAAAAAAGGAAATTTTTGTAGTGAAGTGAAGTGAAGTGAGATTTATTTATATAGCACTTTTCAGCAACAAGGCGATCCAAAGTGCTTTCCAACATTATTTTGTAGTAGAAATATCAGCTTATTGAAAATTGTGTGGTAAGTTTCTGTTTCTGTTTTTCTGATTGTTTTTGAACTGGTTGTGCCCACTGTGGTCACTGTGAGCTAAGATTTGCTGTGTCAATTGCAGAAGAACTGTCTGCGCAGTTTTGTGTTGAATTATATTCACCTAATAAGTAAAACACTGATGTCATGTTCACAATGAAGCCGTGTAAGACATCTTTACAGTTTAAAATTTTCCGTTTTTGTTCCGATATTGAGCTCTGTAAAGCCACTTATCATTATATTATATTTCTTTTATCTTGTTTTTCTTAGGTAATTAAGCTCATCAAGAGATAAAAAAATCAAATCAAATCAAATTTTATTTGTATAGCACATTTCAGCAGCAAGGCATTTCAAGGTGCTTTACATAATTAAAAAACAAAATAAAAACAGCATGTGACAATGAATAAAT
>NC_051443.1:10958206-10968911 GCF_001649575.2 Kryptolebias marmoratus | reverse complement strand
GGTACAGCGATAACAGATCTTTAATGTATTGTGGTGCTAAACCGTTCAGTGATTTATAAACTAACAACAGTATTTTAAAGTCTATTCTTTGAGCTACAGGGAGCCAGTGTAGGGACTTTAAAACTGGTGTTATGTGCTCTATCTTCCGGGTTTTAGTGAGAACACGAGCAGCAGCGTTCTGGATCAGCTGCAGCTGATAACTCTGAACTAAAGGCAACTTAAACGTTATTGCCAAAATAATAATAGCATAGTTCAGTTGTCTGAATGTATTGAAAAAAGAAAGAATCAGTAGACCTGCAGCCATAGTAATTTGACAGCCGACTGTGTGATACACCTGCACATAGAGCATGTAATTGACATATGATCACAAAGATGTATGGGGGTATGCATTTAACTGCCAGGTGTGAACCCTTTTCATTAAAGCTGACCACTCGAAATTGAATCATTCAAGATGGATGTTAATGCCAAGTCTGAACAAGGCCTCGGGGAGACCTTAAAACTGTTTGGTCTGGAAAGGTGTACACTCGTTCAAGTTACCATATCCTTCTACACCGTCAATGTATTTTTAGAAGAAATTCAGCAAGCAATGTTTTTTCTGCTCATCTGGTCGTGGAATGCTTGTTATATGACATTTTAGGTGTGGGAGAATTTACAATAAATTTACATAAAAGGCGGATTAAACCATTCAGAGTTAAAGGCAGACCAAAGGAACTGATTGTTATTAGTGTGGATCCCAACTGTCTTAAAATACAGGAATATAACATCTGATACCATATCCCACATGACAAAGAGAAATATAAACTACAATCCCCGGCAATCTATTATTTAGAGTGCATGTAAGTGTTTTCAGTTTAAGCTCTTCCAATACTGCATTCATATTCAATCAATTATTCAAGAGTGTGAGTCCTCCTCAATGAGTCTTACACACTGAAGTTGGCCGTCCAGGGATCCAGTCAGCCAGCCAGCTGAAGCCCTCCCAGTCAGTCTTGATGCTGACACAGTGGTGCCCTGCCCTCCAGCTTCAGGAGGGGTGTGCTGCCTCTGACTGGTGCAGCTGTGCACTGGCAGACACTCCATCTGCACAAGATTGCAGCGCCAGAGTGAGGATAGCTGCAATTTGCAGCAATTCTCCTCGTAATTTGGATATGTATAAGGCTAAGTGCAACGCAAGGCCCTCCCCGCAAAGACCCGGGTACTTCATTTGGAGCCTCTCTCTCTACCAGCCCACAGGTATATTCCACCACTTGTCTACTTATGCCGGCAGCAAAGTCTGATCTGCTGTACATGAGGCGCTTTTAAAGGGGAAGGGATTTCATCTTCCAGGAGATGTAAAAACTTTATGAGCAGAATCTGCTCATAAAGGAATGTTGAATGAGCACAGATGGGATGATTGAAAATTTGATTGAGGAATGACTGAATACTTTCTGCAGCAACAGTGACAGAAAAGTCATTACACTACAGCACCCAGCCTTTTGCCATACAACCCCCTCTCTATTTTGCCTCATGTAATAATTTATTTATTTATTGTCTTTTGTCTTGGTTTCCTTAAGGGATTTCAGTTGAAAAGCACATAACACCTTTTTAGTACTCATAGCAGCACTTCATTCGTCGTGTCTGGTCAAACGTCAGGCAACGGGATAAATTAACTATTGATAAATGCTAGCATTGCCTCAGCTCCTCCAAACTAAAATAAGCATTTGTTTATCTACGGGATAACTTTCATGTTGTGTGCCTTTGCATCGTGAATAGGTCTCTACACAAAGATAGACGTGTGAAAAGCACATTTCTCACACTAAATTAGACATAATTTAGACAGACAGGCAGATAGACAGATACTTTATTCATGTCCAGAGGGGAAATTCAAATTATCCAGCAGCTTTAAGAAACCTACATGCTGTAAAAATAAGAAATAAAACCAATACAAATTAAGCAAAGGTGAAACAAGAATAAAAAGGCACCTTGTCAATCATTGCACACTGCACACTTTAACATCCTAGACTTTTAACTCTAAGCTTTACTACGACTTTGAAAAAATCTCAATTGACTTCATCCCATGACTAACTTATGAGCTCAGACTCTGTAACATTGTGTAATTATCGCCCATTGATGAGTCATTTTAGGCTATTAAAGAAGAGGTTTTTGCTTTTTTCATCTTTGAAGTCTTCAGTCATGCTGATATTTCAGCATTTATTTCAGCTTTTTTTTTTAATTAGGTAGGACATTATGTTAGGTTTCTTTTTGTTTATTTTCAATCAAGGGATTTTGTTGTCAATATCAGCATTAAAAACAACAACAAAAAAAAAGCATTGCAGCTTCTTAAAAGCCCATTGAATTCTAATGACGCTCGGTGCTTATAATTAGCGACGAAGGTTAAGCAACCTCATTATAAGTAAACAGTCCTAAAGATGTGTGGACCCGTTGGATACTCGCTTTTTCAAGCCCTTCATTAGTTTGACCCAGGAATAAGAGACCAGCTTAGCAAGGCTGTCACACTGTTGTTGCCCAGCACATACTGGTGCCATGCACTTCTAATCAAAGTCCTTGTGACATTTTAGTGCTCTTCTCCATGCTCATTATCTCTCTCTTCCTGCATACCTCTTTGCTGGTGATTATTTTTTTTCCCTCTCTTATCTAATATAGTTTCTTTATGCAGTTAGCCATACCTCTCAACAGCTGTTTTAATATTTTTTATCTTTTTTCTCCCCAATGATACGTCCATAGGAGCAGCTTAAGCAGCGTAAGATATGTTTAAACATCTCGTCCAGTCATTAGCCAGCCTGTTTTAAATGTGCAGGAGTGCAGCAAGTGCTTGAGAAACCAAAGCTCGACTTGTTTATCGTTTCAAATTGTAGGTCCGTATCAAATCTTAGTTTCTTTCTTCCCTTTTGAATATATTGGAAAGAGTGGTATTTGTACATTTGTGATCCACATAACATTCGTGGAGTGTTTTCGTCTGGTTTTAAAGCTCATCAAACCACTGAAGCAGCACTTTTAAAAGTTTTTAATTAGCCGCAGATTCGGGAGATTCTGCTATTTCTTTTGCTTTCAGACCTCACGGCTGCTTTTGACACAGTCGACTACAAAATCACAATTTCCCATCTGGAGCAATGCAGCATTAAAAGCATTGTAGTAGAATAGGTACTCTAGAACATTGTACCGCAGGGTACTAGTTCAGTTCTTATGACTAGTTTGTCTTTTTTTTTTTTTTTTTTTAACAGTGGAAGTAGTTTGGCTGTTCACGGTCCTTATAACCACTTTTGGAACAAACTGTGAAGCAATGTGCAGCAAAGCCTAAAATAAAATAAAAAAAAAAAGTCTCTTGTTCTTAATCTTAATTATTTCTTAATCATACTTGCTCAGGAAAGAAACAACATGCTGCTACAATACTCACCTATCGCAATTTTCTCTTACAACATGTTCTCCTCTGAAACTGTGCAGCACAATGTTGACTGATTTTGCTCATTTCAAAACTCTACAGCTTAAGCTTTCTATCACATTATCTAACGCTGCTCTAATTAATAATACAGAATGAAAGCATCAAACACAAAGCTCCAACTCTTCCATCCTCTGTTCTGGTTATTGTTCTTGTTGATAAGTGTTCATAGTAGAACTCGTAGTAGAGCTGTCAAAAACAAGAACAAAGTTAGTCGTGGCCAGTACATTTCATACTTCAGAACTCAGGAGTCCTCAGAGGTTTGTCCCACTGCAGGACTGATTTCCTCCAACGAGCCTCCCCATTCTTTTGTCTGGTTACGTTGCTTGGCCTTTATAAATCTGTTGTGAAGGTAATGTCTTTTTTGACAAATGCTCTTCTCTGTGTATAGCATTTGGCCTTCCTCTTTCCATTAATTAGCCAAATGTGAGTCTATAAAACTCCTTTAAAGGCGTGTTATATAGATTTCGTACTTCCTGACTTCCTCGGCCAGCTGGTCCTCAAAACTTTGCCAAACTATCCATTGACAAACTTCCAGGAATATGGGAATGTGAATGTTTTTGCTTTGAAACCACTTCAGAGTTCTAACCAGTGACGCAAAAGTTCTCGGATGCCACAGAGAAAAAACGTTCTGTGTAAATTCTGTCGAGAAAAAGCTGCAAAAACTGCAAAACCAGGACTGCAAAGAAAAAATTTTTCATTTAAAAAAAAAAATCTGCCCTGGGAAAAAGAAGAAATTTCTCTCTTCTTGTGAAGTATGTAACAGCCTTATCAGTCCTTGTAACCCTTGGAGTCTTTAGAACTGGTTGATCTGAAAATTCCTGTTGCTTCAGGTTTTACCTGTCAGGAGTGTTTCTCTAAGCATTTGTGAATCCCTTTCTTCTTTCTCTGCTCTCTCATAGAGTTCCTCAGGGTTCTGTTCTTAGACCAATATTGTTCTCCATTACATGCTCCCTCTAGACTCCGTCTTAAGAATACATGGCGTCTCTTTTCACAGTTACGTAAATGATACTCAGATTTACCTTTAACTGAAGCGTGATAATTCTTTATCATTTAAATCACTCTTTGATTGTTTTTCTGAAAATAAGGCAACATTCAATACAATATACTTTATGAGGATAAATCTGAAACAATGATCTTTGGAGCCTGTGGTACCCACAGTGGATCTTGTATAAATCTAGATGGTCCTGAGATTTTCATAGAATCAGTCGTTAAAGATTTGGGGGTGACACTAATTACAGTTTCAGCTTTAAGAAACAGATTAGTTCATTAGTTAAAAAAACAACATTTTTTTAAACTGAGGCCTTCATCCAAATTTAAAACTTTTCTAGTAATATTCAATAACTTTGATTAACTATTAAAATAGAGGTAATGTTAGTGGTAGTGAAATAACTTTTACTAGCCAGTCTGACTGTTGTCACTCATGTGTTGGTATTTGCCATCTTGTCTTTTAACACAAACTTGAACCCATGAAAATGTCTCCTCTGTATTTGCTCCTCTTCGCTGGCTTCCTGTTCTTTTTAGGATTGATTTCAAAGCTTTAATGTTAACCTATAAATCACTTCACAGGCAGGCTCTTGTGTGTCTGTCTGACCTGCAACTTTATGTGTCCTCCAGGTCACTTAGGTCTAATGATTTATTAGTTGTCCTGAGGTCTCGGTTTGTAAACATAGATGATTGGGCATTTGCAGTGGTAGCTCCTAAATTATAGAACCAAATACCCCTGCATATGGGCAGGCTTCTCACACATGCTGGTTTTAAATCTTTTCTTAAAGCACATTTGTGTACATGAACATTTATTTAAATGTGAGAGTCAAAGTGTTTCCATCAATATACAATGTTACTGCTTGTGTAACTTTAACTTGTCCTTTGTTATACTTTGGACTCTTTTAGTTAATTCTTTCCCATTTAAAGTACAGCACTTTGGTCAGCAGCAGGTGTTTTTCATTGTCCTTTATGAATAAACTTGACTTAACTTGACTAGCCTCATCACGTCCTCTGCACAACATTACACCACATCCGGAGGCCAACTGGTATTCACGAATGTACAAACACAAATAAAGCTGCATTTTTATGGTGATTAATGACTTAGATACTTACTCTGTTCTTTCCAAACACCTGCGATTTATTCCCAGGCTTTGTCCCTTATGGGATCTGCAATAAAATCTTTTGTTTTCGATCATTTTTCAAGAAAATCTTCTGAAAGTTGACCTCTGGCTTTACGTCACCAGTATACAAACAGGAGTTTCATTTTGAAACTCCTGTTATTTTCTTTGAATATGAGATCATTTTTGGCTTAACTGCACTGTGCTGCTTTATGCAATATCTGTTACGACGAGTATACGGTATTTGCATATTTCTTTTGCAGGTGGGAGTTTATGTCTATTGAATCTAACGGGGAGAAACAATGTGCAGAAAGAACAAAATCTTAATGCAAAAAAGCTATAAACACACTGGAACTAGACTGTCCAAGCTAGTCCCGTTTTAATGCTGCAGATTATGAGTCGGCCTTTTAAATCAATAATTTTTAATTGGTTCAAAACAGATCAGCCCTTTTAATTGCAAAGGCCAAAGAAAATCAGAGTTTTGAAAGTGTCAAAAAATGGGACTGCCAACAGCTGACATGGTCACAGTGACCTCGAAGATTTTAATGTCTCATGCTAACATACGCTACTTAGCAAAAGTCATGACATGCAAATGTGCTAATCATTACTTAGTGAGTAATTAAACATTTCTATTAATTTTGTTCTCTTCGGGTCAGTACAGTATGTGCATTTTTATGGCAACCTTTTTAAAGTAAGAAATAGGATTAGACTAGGCTGTTTTAACCAATAGTGTTTTATGTTACAGTGAATGTTTCTCCCGTAAAGATTTCATCTCTCCTCTGTCACTTACCACACGATGATAACCTCCTTCTGTCTTTGTTTCTGAAAGCATATCTAGTGAGAGGAAGGTTGCTGACAGTGGCTGCAGCAACTCATTCAGCTGACTGCAGAGCAGCAAGCAGCACATGTGAATCAACTATTTCTGTGCAATAAGTAGTCTGGGGTCATTTTGTCAGATGGCATAATGGGTTTAAAACTAGTGACTGTTAATATGGCCACATTTCTGCCTCTGTTTCAGACTGGTGATGCTGACTAACCAAAACACATGAAAAACCTAATGTCTAACAGCACAAAGAACAGTTAATAATATTTATATTCCTTAAAGGAATGCATCTCACCCACTACTTTGCAAGCCAACTCAGCTCTCAGCTACTACCACACCACATTTTAGTTCAATATCTGTAGAATTAGCTGTTATAGGCTCTTTTGTGTGCCAACGATGATTAGTTGGGGCAAGCGTCTTGAATTGTTGATTAAAATCCAATGGTAACTTCATGAAAGTTCCAATAAAATCCATCAGGTGGTTCATGAGATATTTTGCTAACAGACATACAGGATTGACTCGAGCAGGTAATGCCAAAGGTTTAAACAAAGGTCCTGTAGGATCTATTGTCACTTGAATGCTGACTCTGGTCATTGTAAGCAGATCGCAAATATTTACCATTATATATTATATTGAGTTTGTTTTGTTTTGTTCCTTTTTTACATAAAATTATAAATGTATGAGCCTTCAGTCCAAACTGCTGTAATTCATTCAGGCTAAAAACAGAAGGGTCATCCTTTTAGGAACATTTACGTGTGTATAATTTCATGGTAATCCAACCGAAGACGTTTGAGTCATCCTTAAACCGTTTAATCAGCTGTTTGTTAATTGAACTGTGCAGTGTGTTTTCATTTCAGCTGGTCTGGATATCAGTTTTGATTACATCATGGTCTCTTGGATTTTATATTTAATTTATTCATTCACGTTGAGCTCAAGAGGATTTTCCACAGGTCTGCCTCAGATTAACGTCAAAATCTTGGACCTCCTTTGGATGGATTAGGGCTTGTGTTATATTGCAGGAATACAAATGTTGTGACAAATATGTTAATTTTTATCGTGCCCCTTTTGATGAGGACTGTGTTTTCTGCCGCAAACCTTGGAGCGTTGTATCTGTGTGAACGCTGCATACTCTGAGGATCTATATTCTGTCAGCTGCAGGTCCTTCCGGCTAGCCGGGCCTCCTCTGCTCATTTTATTTTACCTGAGAGCAACTCTAAATATTAATGTGGCCCTCTCCCTGAATTACAGCCTTGAAAGCCTGCCAGGTCTCACAGCATTTGTCTACCTGCGTCTCCCCCTCCCCACCGCTTTGTGTGCTTCACTCCACCACTCCAGGCTCAGTCTTTTCCACCCTGAAGGTTAATTTCTGATGATATCAGATGTGATGGCTTGTTGGCTCTCATTCTTCTCTCCCATGATTTCATGACTCTAATCCTGCCTCTTGAGCAAAATCCCCCCCTCTTTTATTTTGCCCGGCGGATGGCATTTGGGAGCATTTAGTTTCACAAAAGACGTGAGGTTGAAAGCAGGCCCAAAATCTAACGTCGACATCAACATTTGAGCTATCTCGCATCAGATAAATGAATCTTACGAGACGGTGGCCGACATCGAAATCAGCATGACTTCAGAAATTTAAATTTCTTGTATCGCCATGACTCTTCCCTGCTTATCAGTGAAATGAATCTAGTTTGAGTAGGGTAAACAAGTTCTCTGACTGAGGCAGGGACCTGAACAGCAGGATTTCTGTTTGCTGATTTTTGAACATCTAAAATGTGCCGGCGTTATCAAATCCAGCCAACTTACACACACACTGCCCTTGAAACACTGTTTTACTGATACTGATGATAAATGAAGCAACATGACAAATCAAAGCTGTAGGCATTGTGCAACAGACTGTGAGACGAAAAACTAACAAAAAAATAAATAAAAATATTGCATGCATTTGAACTAATTCTTCTTCAAATATCATCTGACTTACTTAGTTTAACACTGATGCCTTCAAAGGCTGGATTCACTCAAGCGTATTCACGGAAATGTCTCCCAAAACTGTGTACAACACAATTACTCGTAAGTAATCCCAGTCAACTACACAGTCACAGCAGACATTTGACATCCTCTTCAGTCCTCAAGTACGTCTGCATAAATTATTTGTACACAGCAAATGCAGTGTTTTATTTGGGATGCACTGTAAAAACAGATCTGTAAATAAAAAGAGAAGAGGTTTCACTTGACAGATTTTTTTTCTGTATTTTTGAAATACATGAAAATATATTTAGATTAGCAAAACTCTTTGTAAATTTACATACCCTTATTTAAAACAACATGAAAAACTGTATTTAAATGGACATATATATTCATCACGGTTTTTTGTATAAAAAGTTTGTTAAAATAGGGTGGCATGGTGGTGAAGTGGTTAGAGCCATCGCCTCACAGCATGAAGGTTGTAAGATTGTCTCTCTGCTTTTCTGTGTAGAGTTCAAGTACTCTGGGTACTTCAGTTTCATCCGACAGAGCATCTTAGGTTCATTGGTGACTCTAAATTGTCCCTAGTTTTGAGTGAGTGAGTGTGAGTGGTTGTTTGTCTCGTTTGTCTCTCTGTGTCACTGTGTCCCTGTGACAGACCTGCGACCTGTCCAGGGTGTCCCCCGCCTCTCGCATATTGACTGCTGGAGACAGACACCAGCTTCTCACGACCCAGAAAGTAGAATCGGTTAAAGAAAATGGATGGATGGACTGTTAAAATAGATTTGCAAATTTGCCATTATTTTACCCATATTTATTTTAAATTCAATAGTAAACAGATTATCAAGTTTAATTCTTTGTGTACAGTTCTAAAGTGAGACAAAATCAATGAAAAGTCATGAGTAAACCCAAGTATTGTATTAGCTTTGTATGTTGTTTGATGACCAATGTTTGCTTTATTGTTTGCTTGCTTTACAGTTTCACAACTAAAGAACTTTTTTTACATCAGTTTTTAACTTCAGTTGTTTGTAAACTGTAAAAACTCAAAACTCAGCTGGGACCTTTCTTTGTGGAGTTAGTATGTTCTCCCCATGTTTTCCTCTGCTGACTGCAGTTTTCTCCCACAGACCAAAAACATGCACATTTGTTTGACTGGAGATTCTAAATTGCCCACGTGTATGAGTGTGTGTACGTGTCTGTGTGTGCATGATCGTGTGTCTCCTGTTGTGTCCCAGTGATGGACTGGCCACCTGTTCAGGGTGAACCCCACCTCTCACCTGTTGACTACTGTTGACCAGCTCCCCATGGCCCTGAAGAAATTCAGTTTAAAATGGATTTACTGGGACTACTAGTTAAATTCTAGTTGAATATGCAGAATTCTGACTTCAATTTATAATAAAACACAATTATATCCTAACATTTTCTGTAATTTAATGCCTAATTTATGCATTCTAACATTATTTTAGGTACCTTTTTTGTCATTACATGCAATAAACATTCATTATTATTTAACAGTAAAAAATTAGGGGAAAGAAAGCATGCAATCACATGTAAAATTAAAGCTAAAAACTATAGTTGCATTTTGGAATAATAGTGTATTTTCACAGCAAAGATATTTTTGTTTACTTGTTTTGGGGGCTCCAGCTGTTGACATTTTTTCTTTTTTTTTTCTTTTATCAGCTTAAGGTGAAGGTAGAGCAATTTTTTTTACCAGTGTCTGTGTGTGTGTTGATTTGTATGGACTGTTTGCAAAATATCTCTTGAATCACTCAACAGATTTTAATGAAACTATCAAAAAGTAATCAGTGGATGTATGTCTACAACTGATTCATTTTTGGAATCAACCCGATTCAAAATGGCCACCACAGCAAAGCAAATATAACAAACACACAATGGCTATAACTCAATTAGTTTTATAAATATGAAGCTAATATTTTGTGTGGAAAGAGCCCAATTTATAATCTGAGCGCTAACCGACCCGTGTTTAAAACTTGGCCACAAACTACTGGAATCAGTGCTGTTTGCTCACAAAATGTCTCAACTACTGGATGGATGTCAATGATACTTTTTTAGAAAGTAATCAATGGATGTTTGTCTGCAGCTCACTAATTTTGAAGTCAACCCTTTTCAAAATGGTTGCCACGTCCAACTGAGCTTAGACAACACACACACACATATATATACATATATACATATATATATATATAAAAAATTCCAATTCCCTTCTCACCCTCCGCGGGTGGTCTTTGTTTCATCCTCTGAGCTCGGGTCCTCTACCAGAGGCCTGGGAGCTTGAGGGTTCTGCGCAGTATCTTGGCTGTGCCTAGAACTGCACATTTCTGGACTGAGATGTCTGATGTTGTTCCTGGGATCTGTTGTAGC
>NC_051443.1:10904484-10957092 GCF_001649575.2 Kryptolebias marmoratus | reverse complement strand
TGCTTGTGGTATTCCCAGGTACTTGTAACTGTCCTCAATGTCTGCTATTTTTCCTTCTGGGAGTGAGATCCCTTCTGTGTGGATGACCTTCCCTCTCTTTGTAACCATCCGACCGCACTTCTCTAGTCCGAATGACATCCCAATGTCGGTGCTGTAGATCCTGGTGGTGTGGATCAGTGAGTCGATGTCTCGCTCACTCTTGGCATACAGCTTGATGTCATCCATGTAGAGGAGGTGACTGATGATATATATATAAAACTTAGCCAATTTTACAGATATTTAGCTAAAGTTTGTTTGAATATCAATGAAAATATGAGAAAGTAATTACGGGTTGTACATCTGCAGCTGTCAACCCAATTGAAGATGGCTCCCACAGCTAATCAACTTTAAACTACACAAACATGTCTCTAGCTTAGTGATGTTTACAGATATTGAACAAGAACTTGGTGTGGTAGACACTGGCTCTACACACTTATTCAAGCCCTTGTGCAGGATATTGTAGATAATGCTACTTTCAAGGTTTGACCAAAATAGATATAACTCTCAACAAAAGATAATCTCAGTCTACATCTCCGGCATGAAAGAACGAGGGTGATAGGCATTCCCTCGAGGAATGCTAGGCCTTTTATTCTAGTTTGGATTTTTACAGTGTATTATAACACAGTCTTTATAAGTCCTACATAATTCTCCTTGAGGATATCATTAGAAGGAAATGACTGATGTGGTGAGATAGTTATTAGGTGTATACTTTATGTACTGTCGTATGTATTTTTTGATGTGTGTGTGTGTGTTTGAGTGTCCTTTGAATTGCAGGGATTGCTGGGTTAAAATAAGGCGGTATATTATAGAAATGAAAAGTGGCATTTGTTCTAATTGCTACTACATCTCCATGCATCATTGTGACCTGCCAATTAGCTTTACATCTTGCATGTAACACCAGCCTGTCCTCATCCATTAAAATTATATACCCGCTCATTAATAATAGTCGTGATGAAAATAAGCAGCGGTGTGAGAAGAGAGGACCTGCAAACAGACGGCGGCGTACGAAAAGAGCTTTAAATCTTGCTCAGTAGCAGCCGACGAGATAAACAAACATTTAATTAAAATCTTCAAGCTACATTATAAGCAGCGCGAGCAAAACGGTTTGCCTCTTCCCGTGTCTTACCGGGAGCTCGCACTGGCAGCAGCGACGAGAGACAAAAGCAAGCGGTACTCATTTATTTCAAATGAGTGCAGGGAGACGTGGTGCGGCGGAGGAGAAAGTGACAGCTGGTGGAGAGATTTCAGTGACTCCGGTGACAGGGAAAAAGGATGGCATGTGGGATAGTCACAGACACCTCATTGTGGTCTCATGATGGAGGCGTTTGTGAGGATTCAAAAATTATGGTTTTCATATGTTCAAATTCTCAGCTTTTGATTTCACTAACTGGCTTCGCCTTCAAATGCTACACAATAAGGACAGCAGCCACATCACAGAACGTGCTGAAAACCTTTTCTGGCATGACTTGCACAAATACCAAATGCAACTGGCAGGGCATGCAAACTAATCATTTTATGCTAGCAAATAGATGTAAACTGAGCACTTCTGTTGAGATGCTCTGAATGACTTTCAAAGGGAATGATCAGTTGATTGCTCCCTGTTGGGGTTGAGATTTCTAACATGCAGGAAACACTGGAAGCGGTTGTGCTCTCAGTACTTTTTCAGATAGTCCACATTGTCTTTCTAATCCTAACCAAGTAGTTTTAATTGTTCAAACCTAAAAAATATATATATATATTAAAGGCCTGGCAGTCCCTTGAGCTGCAATATCACAAGATGTCATGCTCAGAGATCAGTGTGTATCGTGAATGATGCTCAGCTACGTCCACACCAAATTTTAGCTCAATATTTGTAAGATTGACTGAGTTATACCTATTTTTGTGTTTGCTAGTGTTGATTAGCTGTGGCAGCCATTTTAAAATGAACTGACTCCAAACATTAATCAGTTATAGGTACTCATCCAGCGATGACTTTCTAAAAGTCTCGTTAAAATCTGTCCAGTGGACATTTTGCTAACAGACAGAAAGGAGTGACTCAAAGTTAATGCTAGAATTTTAAGAAAAGATCTCATGCAATGTTTAGCTCTTGGAGTACGTGTTGTGAATGATTCTCAACCACTACCACACCAAAGTTTAGTACAATATCTATATTGTTCACTAATTTGTAGCAATTGCTGTGTTTTGTGAGATCAGTTGGCTGTAGCGGCCATCTTTAATTGGGTTTGGCTCTAAAAGTTACTAAGGTGTAGAGGTATATCCAATGAATGTTTCCTGAAAGTTTCATTCAAATCTATCCAGTGGTTCATGAGATATTTTCCTAACATACAGACAAAGTTTACCTAAATAGTTAATGGTAAAATTCTAAACAGAGCTCTTGTACAAATTGTTAGCACTCAAAGCTACTACCACACCAAAAATTAGAGTAAATATATGTAAAAATGGCAGACTTATGCATATTTTTATTTTTTTTTAGGGTCCGTTGGCTGTGGCAGCCATCTGAATCGGTTTGGACTTCAAAAGTTAACCAGTTGTAGATGGATATCTAATTATTCCTTTTTGTAGGTTTCATTAAAAATGTGTCTTGTGGTTGAAGAGACAGTTTACTTACATACAGACACACACACAAACACGAGCAAAAACATAATTGTATGCCGTTGCCTTTTGGCGGAAGGAGATAATGAAAGGTTAAAACAATATAAAGCACAGGAAATGTATGACAGAACCCAGTTTCTGTCCACCACCACACATCCCGCTGTTAGAACGTGCCACTAAATCTAATTATTTTCATGTCTGTGTGCATGATATGACAACAAGACCACGGCGTAAAAAACAGTTTTCATTTTATTATATTTTCCTAACAATGTTATAGAAAAAAACTTAACAATTTCCCACCGACAAAGAAAAAAATAAAATAAAAATAAAAAACAAGAATACAACTGTGGCAAGACCAGACTCAGGTCAGTGGCCATCAGCCTGAAGGGATTTGGCTGAAAGAGAAAAGAGGAGCAGCAAGAAGACAACAGACACTTTAACAAGGCCAACTGTGGAAGGCAGTAAATAAAGCTCAGCTGCAGGCAGCCAGAGAGGAAATAACGGTTCAGGTACCAGGACAGTTGTTCAAATACAAACAATAAAGTGATGGATGAATAGTCTCTAGCAGTGATTAAATTAAAGATAAATGTTTTATGGCTTCGAAATTAATAAGTCAGCATAAATTTGTTTGAGATACCCAAAGTCTGTGAAAGGGGGATTGCAAAACTATCCAAACAAAACTATAAAAAAGGACAGAAAAATCAAATTTGTTGTGTTTTGTCAGCAAACTAGCTGGATTTTTAAATGAGATGTCCTATAAGTTTTCTTCTGCCTTCGCATTGCATCATTTTTGTCCGTGACTGTGTGTGTATGTGTGCTCCTTTGTCTGTACCATCAGCAAAATATTTCATAGTACATTGGAGGAAATTTAATAAACCTTTCAGAAAGTAATCACTGGATGTACAACGGATTACCTTTTGGAGTAAACCCAATTCAAGATGGTTGACAACAAAAACCACAAAACTTGGTATATCACAATTAATTTTACAGATCTTAAGCCAAAATTTGGTGTGGTTGCACAAGGTCTTCACTTAAAACTTTAGTCCTAACTCTGGGAGTGAACCCTGTTTGTTATTTAGCAAAGATGACAAAGAAACCAGCAATATATAGAACAGAATCACATTAGGATTTAATTTGTATTATTTGTTTTCCTTTAATCTGGAAAATTTCACCTGACGTTAAAATAAATTGTATGTTTTATTTACCTATTTTGGCAAAGACGGTAGTAACGACATGTAATGGGAAAAAAAAAGAAAAGAAAAGTGCCCAAAATGAGAACACAAAGACACAATAGGGGATACAAGACATTCTACATGGTTTTTAATAAGATGAAATGATCATATTTTGACAGCGGGAATGAGTTTTTAAAAAAATAATAATTAGACGTGCATTTTAATAATTGAAAAAGACAATCTCTTGAGAAAATAAAAATACACCCAATTATTTCTTTCCACTTAAAACTGGTTTATTGCGGTCAGAGCTGCCCCTGATGGGGAAAGCAAATTTCCAAGTACAAAATACATGTATTTCGTGGTGGATTAACATTTAATTATACCTTGCATTAGAGCGCTACCATAATAACTTTCTTTCTTCCGTCTCTCTCTATCACTTAATAGCTCCATTGGGCTGCCACAAAAGCAGTGATGCTTTCAACTGCTGAGTGCTTTTGTGGTCCTTCAGACTGTAGCTTTGTATGTTCACAGGGTCCTATTAACGGCGACCCATGACACTGAAATAACAGTGAAAAGATGCCCAAACTTCATGTTGATATGTCCTGTTTCCCTCATGGTTTTTAGTGCTGTCATCTCTGTTAGAACTCTTAGAAAACAATTATTATTCTTTTTAAGGGTGCCAATGCATATGGATTAAAGCTTAATAGTATTCACCTGTTTTTCTACTGGTTGCAGAAAGATTTTTGATTTTCATCTTCTCCCACAGCTTTGGAAAAGCTCATATAAAAAGAATTTCTTCAAGGATTGCATATTTCCCTCCGCCTTTCATTTCAGAGTTTTAAACTAACATCTTATGCCGACAAGGGGCAGCATTATAGCCATAAATGCGGCTATGCATGAACTGATGCAACATTCTGAGACATCAGGCTCAGAGCATGTGTTTAGGATAACTCTCAGCTACTACCACACCAGATTTTAGCTCAGTGTTTGTAAAGCTGATAGGATTTTAGCCATGTTTGTGTAGTTGAAGGCTGAGCAATAATGGTTTCTCCTGTGTCTGTGTGCGTGTTTGTACTGTTCGCAAAATCTCTCACAAACTAGTGGACGGGTTGGTTGAACATCTACAACTGAATACATTTTGAAGTTCAACCCAGTTAATGAAGATGGCCGCCACAGCCAACTGATCTTAGGAGACACAAAAATGGCTACAATTGTTCAAAACTACAGATAAAGGGTAAAGTTTATGTAATATTAGCTGAGTGTCATTTGAAATACACACCCTAAGCATTAACACGTTTCAGGAGATGTAGCTGCGGTGGCCATCTTGAATTATAACTATCATGAGAAGCGGCGGACAATTTGCGTTCCTTCAAGGAATGCTTGGCCTTTAATTATAAACAAAGTTGATGTATGTTGGATTTTCAGTCACCCTTCCAATTTTCTTTAATAATTTTCTAGTTTCACATTGTCATTGCACACACTATTCATCAGATCCCACCTGAAGTCATTTCAAACTGCTCGTGTCTCTGTGAGGCGGCGCTCAATAAAGCTGCGAGATTTAATTTAGGGAGAATGCTGGCGGTTTAAAACACGCAGCTCAGCAAGCTACCTATAAACCTATAAGCTTCCGAGAAAACAACGCGTATTAATAATATATGCTGAAATGTATCTTCAAAGATGAAGCGATATGGAGGTTTCTGTGGGGCAAAGTTAGACTCAACCCAAAGAGCAGCACCTTGTGTTCGCAGCTGAAATGTTCACCCAGCTGGAGAATATTCTTTATTTAGTCCTGAAGTACTTTTTAACATTGTGAAATTAGCCACTTGTGCATTCGTTTTATCAGTCAGACGCAGGGTGTGTGCAAGAGTGCAACCAAATCTGAAACAAAAGAGGACTGGAACGAATACAAGACAACTAAAGTCTGAACATTCACCATTCAAATCCAAATCTGAGAATAGAATTATAAGATTTTCAGTTTCTGTGTATTTGCAAATGCACCAAAAAATAAAAGTGCCTCATGAGCTTCTACTTCAAAGGACATCAGTGAAATGTGTTAACTTCCATTTGAAACCAAAGTCCCACTGCAGGGCTTCAGAGTTTTTACAAATAGTGTCTTTGTCTTTGACACATTTCTAAGAAAAACTTTTATTTATTTTTTTTTTTCTTGTATTGGGATGTGGAAAAGCTTAGCTCCAAACAGGCATAACTTTGTCAGAGGCGTGACAGTTAATCATAAAATTCTTTTGCTTTTTTTTTGTTTTTTGTCCTCACCAAATGTCATGTCTGGCTCAGAGGGAGAGTTCAGCGCACACCTGTCTTTATTTTTCTCTGCGCACCCTTATCTTTGGATGACGAGGGGACAGCCAACGATCCCAAGCCTTTTGTATTCCCCCTCCTCCAAAAAAAAAAAAAAACGAGCCGACGGCAAGCTTTTCAGCAGACACGTGTTCCCAGGCCCCTAAACCGCCGTTGCACCCCTGATGGTAAAGGGCACCGGGACTGTCCTTGTGGCGCTATGGAAACAGCCTTTTAAACTCCTCCCCATCCACAATCTCTAAAACAGACAGGACAGCCTGACAGGAAGATTAAGCAAGAGGGAGCACCGAAGGGAGAAAAAAAAAAAAAAAAAGAGAAGACAACACGAGGGAGGGGTTGAGTTATAGTGGTAGGGAGGGAGAAGGAGGAGATGGAAGAGTGCTGCTCCGTTCCTCCTTTTATGCTGAAACAGTCTCAGGAGCCGCCCCCCAGCATCAGAAGGAGAAAAGCATGATGAATAATTAACTTTAAGAAATGTCACAAATGGCAAAGGAAAGTGTAATCATTTCTCTGTTGGGTCTGGAGATCTGCTTTTTTTTCTTTTTCCTCATTCTTTTCTTTATGCCCTGTAGGACTGTATGTGTTAGGCTGAGACTGTGAGCACAGGACTGCCATTCCTCCCATAAAAGCATCAAATACATCCTGCCCCCTACATACTTTTCAAATAAAACCAAATAAATCATTAATATTTGGGCCTTTTAGCGGTATCACGCACACATCTCTCAGAAGTTTTCTACTTTTTTTTTTTTTTCCCCGTCAAGTGATTGGTGTCAGTCTCATTAGCCGGAAAATCGCATTTAAAGAGCAGGAATCCCTGTTGGTAATAGTTTAATCAATGTCACGAAGGCTTGAGCTTTGTTTCCTCTTTAGTTTTAAGAAACACAGCATGCCCTTTTAGAATGAACAAAGGATCAAAATAACTAATTACTCTCTTCAAGTTCTAAACAAGCTAAATTTCTCCACTTTCCTGAAACAAAACAAAACAAAAAAATCTCCCCTCAGAGCTGTGAAAATGAGTTATAGATTACCATGACCTAGTTTAATGGGGTAATTGTGGATATGTATCATTTGTATTGTAATTTTTTTTTTTTTTCCTAAATCTATTTTCGAATAGGGCCAATAGTTGGCTCCCATGTGCATTAGTGCTCTAAATCTGAAGTAGCTCAGATTTTCATGCGTAGTAGAAGAGGACAGCCGTTGTCCTCTGTCCACCTCATATTCCATAAAAATAGACATAATGACGAATAATCTTAGGCTTTCAGTTCAAGTGCTATTTTGAACACAGCAGTCTTTAGCCTCACAACGCTGCTGTAAGCAGGCAGAACGGAACCTCTAACGACACGAACTGTTTAATGGCAAAGACCATTTTTCTTCCATTGATGTGCAATCAAGCTAATGAGATTCCTTATCAGTAAACACATTGATTGCTCAAGATGAGAAGCAGCTTTTGGCAGTATTGTTTATCTTCTTTTCAAATGGTGCTAATTATGCATGTATGGTGGGTTAATGTAAGGTAGACATTCATCTTTGGAGCAGAGCTCACGCACACGCAAAGATTTTTATTCATTATGTAGTTAGATAGCACTGCTGAGTTTGGAAAACCTGGAAAATGTAGGTAGAACTTAATTTCCCATTCAGGTTCTGAACGGGAAATTAATTATTTTCTCATGTTTTTGTTTGTTTGTTTGTTTTTCCAAAAGTAAAAGAATTCCTCTCTCTGGCTTTGCTGCATGTTAATTTGACCAAACATGCCTTAGTTTGGAATACTTTAGAGATAACAAAATATTAGGAGATGGAAAAACTCGATTTCAACACACAAGTATCCTGTTTGAACTCAATAAGCAACTCCTACTTCAGCCACTGAAATGTTTTTTTCAATTTGTCTTACTTTATGAACCTCGTGACTTGAAGTCACTGAGAAAGGTTCGGTTTTATCATTTACAGCATGTAGGGCGATGGGAAAAATTTTACTTAATAACCATCAGTGTTTTAGCATCATCGAGTGGAGAAACATTTCCAGGTAATTCTGCTGCGTTCTATTTACCTCTGAAATCAGAGCTTATATCAGGGAATATCAAGCCTGACTTAACCACCTCTCAGTTGCAGGTCAGTAAAACAATAGGATTTTCTGACTGACCAGGCTAACTACCATTAGCAACACAAGTCCGTAACATGTATTGCTCTGTAGCAACAGGTTCACTAATAGATGTTGGGCAGTAATATACTGTATGTGTGACTGATTTACTGAAATATGAGACAACAAAATGCTCAATGCTTCCATCCCTTTATAATACTTTCACCTTGACCAAAGGTAAATGCAACTCCTAAGGTGTTTGCCAAGAAATAACAAAATACAATAGTATTGCATTGTAGCTTTCATGTGTGCACATGCCATGGCCTGTCATGCAAACAGTTATTTATTATCACTGTCAATCAACAATCACCAATATCATATGGGAAAAAAACTCATAAATATGGACTGAAGTTCCTCAAATTGGAGAAACTACATCACCCAGTGTAAAAAATGCTGCTATATAGTGAATCCCTGGGGGAATGTATTTCTCACTCATCATATAAGTTGCTTTATTTTGCTCTTTCAGTTGCTTGTAAAGCATTGAAGTCACAGTAAGCTAATTAAATCAGTATTACATAGCATGCTGTAGCATGCATCCTTCAAGGTGGGTATATCAGTAGCTGGAGAGACTGTTTGAAGGAGAACAGGTAATGGGAGGTTGTGCCACACCATGGTGGGCATAATAGCATGCCAGTGCTAATAAGAGGTTAAAACGTTGTCACACAGCTTCGCCACATCAACCAAACAGAGCTAGATTCAAATCCAGCTTTATTCTTAAACAAGAACTCCAGCACAAAGTAAACATTTTACACAGTTACATTATTTGGCACTGTCATGTTTATTGGTTTTTTTTGTGTGTTGGTTGTTTGTAGAGATATTGGTGCTACAAATTTCCAACTAATGTCATGTTTATTAAAAATGAATTATCCTCTGATATTTGCTGACCACAGAGTTATTAATATTAATGAGTTACAGATAATACACCAACATAAACAACAAGATGAAGCCAGTCGGAAGGAAAAGAGAATAGGGACAGGATAATTGGCCAGCTAGAGTATGTAGGAGGACATTTTTTTCTGTTTTTGACACTTAAGTTAGCTTCCTTTAAACGGCAAATCAGTGAAAAGAGAGAGAATATCTTCCCACTGGAGCAATCACCATGTTAATACTGAAGCAAAACACCTTAAAATTCTCCCTTGTATTCAAACTCATTTTAAATAACCTAACAATAGCATTTAATTAACAGAGAGTTACACCTGAGCATTAAGACTTTAAGCAGCAAAGTCTCTGTTGTTATTTCTCTTGTCTTCCTTTTTAATTATTCTGAATTGGAGTCTCGCTGAGATTCTCTGGGGCTTTAATTAGAGACTGAATTAAAGTTGTGTAAATACAGTTGGAAGCTGGAGAGTCTTTAAATAGAGTCACTTTGCATCTGCAATTTTATTTTATTTATTTTTTCTCTTTTTCTGGGAGAGAAAACAATCTAAATCTTTTGAAGTTTGTCAAATCACTGCAGGGCACGATTCCCTTAGGTGCTCTTGTAGATTGGTATTTTTTTCTCAAAGGGCTGCGACACAAAAACTATTTCTGCAAATGAGCCATTTTTTGGTCCTCTGAAGGCGTGTGAAAATGTGTTGCTTTTTTGTTCCTATTGTGTGTCTGCTTTCCTCATGTAGCCTATGTATTGATATTCTTTTATATAAAGTTGCTTGAAAGAAACACTCTTAAAGTTACCGGCCAATGAGTGTATGAATGCCTGATTCTCTAACTCCAATTGTCTGATTTGCTTTGGAAATAAAAAAAAAAAAAAAAATTAAAAATGAGATCCTCCTCCTTTTGGACTGGATTAAATCCAAACTAAGTGCCTGAGCCCAGACTGCAAGCTTCTGTCTCAGAATAATAATGGGCTCTTTCAGCTGTGTTTGTCATCAAATTAGCCCTCCACTTCAGACAAGGTGCTCTCAGAGTGCAATTCTAGACAGTGATGGAATTCAAATTAGGCAAAGTCAGTTTTGGGTTTTAAAGCTCGAAAAAAGAGAATGAGTTTCATTTGTAAAGGTGATTATCTCTGTAGGAGGTAAAATTGCAGTGTTCAGGTTCATTGAATCACCTTCCTTCTTGTGTTTCACCCGCTTTCATGGTGACGCTGAGTCACACTGTAGGACAGACAGTACAAACAGACCATAAAAATACTATAGTTAAAGCCTTCTGCCTGCTCTGCATGCACTAAATTTAGCTTTCTTTTTTCACAGAGTATATTACTAAGAAAACGGTGGAGCTCTTCAGTAAAATCTTAGAAGCCACATTCAAAAGTGTTTGTCTTCCTGCTTTGAATTTGTGTTCAAGACACCCAAGAAGAGTTCTTCCTGTCTCTCCCTGCTTGACATGCTATTCCGCTTTAATACCTTTGATCAACCCAGGAGGGGAAAAGTTGCTTTGGGGAAGACCATCACTCCAACACAGCAGGGGGACAACCTAGAGCTGGGGGCAGCACGGCAGAAAGGATGGAAACTCTGTTTTCCTTCTGCCGCCATCTATCCAACACTGATACGCTTTGACAGATTTAGCTGTAATTAAAAGGCTAATTTACAGCATCTGATAAAGTGATGACAGCTTCAAAGAACTGCAGGTGAGATATGGTAGAAGTAGACTGCATGTTTAAGAAATGGTTGTTAGAGGAAGTTTGGCATAAATTAAATTTGAACCCTAACATCGATATGTACATCTCAATTTTGTTGTAACACAAACACAACCATGATTCTGCAGTACTGCGTACTCTGTACTGGTCCCTCGTGCTGAAGAGGGAGCTGAGCTGGAAGGCAAAGCTCTCTGTTTACCGGTCCGTCTATGTTTCTTCCGTCACCTATGGTCATGAACTTTGGCTTGTGACCGCAAGAATGAGATCTCGGATACAGGAGGTTGAAATAAGTTTGCTCCGCAGGGTAGCTGGGCTCTCCTTTAGAGGTGAGAAGTTCGTTTTTCCGAGAAGGACCCGGTGCAGAGCAGCTGCGCCTCCAGTTCGAGAGGAGTCAGTTGAGGGGGTTTGGGCATCTGGTAAGGATGCTTCCTGGACACCTCCCTAGACAGGTGTTCCTGACATGTCCAACTGGGAGGAGATCTTTGGAAGACCCAGGACACGCTGGAGAGACTATGACTCTTGGCTGCCCTGGGAATGGCTTGGAATTTTCCAGGATGAGTTGGAAGAGGTGGATGAGGAAAGAGATGTCTGGGCTTCCCTGCTCAAGCTGCTGCTTCTGCAAGCCGACTCTGGAATATAAGTGGCAGATAATGGATGGATGGATGGATGGATGGATGGATGGATGGATGGATGGATGGATGGATGGATGGATGGATGGATGGATGGATGGATGGATGGATGGATGGATGGATGGATGGATGGATGGATGGATGGATGGATGGATGGATGGATGGATGGATGGAAGCATGATCATGCATATAGAGATTAGTGTCCTGTCTACACTACTTAATATATTATTCTAAATAGATTTTTTTTCTCTGTTTAGAAAAAAAAACCTGACCACACAACTCTAAAAAAAGAGTGAAAAACCAACAGTGTGCCACAAGGTAGCAATAAATTCTACACTAATGACATCACAATACAGAGAAGAAAAGCTTGGTTAGCTTAGTTAGATGTTTTTCAGTTGAGAAAACAGAGATAAACTAAGCATTGTCATGCAAATTTGTAAAGGTTCAATGCTAGCTAAAATAGTGTTCATTCACACCCTTAAGTTGTTTTTTCAGAAAAAGTTGTTTTATAAGCGTGAAAAACAATATCAAACAGGCTCTCATTTGGCTAGCTTGTTTCTCAAAAGCACTGCATTTGAAGTGTTTTTATTCTTTAAAAGAAATGCATCAATGGCACAGTACAAATGCTTAAATGACAAATCAGCCAACAACTGCATGTTATAATACAACACAGTAAAGTTCTTCTTGGCACTTCTTGCTTCATTTCCCACTGCAAACAGCAACCCTATGATGTGGGTGGGATCAGTTGTTTGTCATCACAGCAAGCGTGAACCGCTGGTGAAAAAGACACTCAACCTCCTTCTGTGTGTTTGTTACTTTATGTTGATTTAGAAAACACTCTTATCCGGGGCAACTCGCAAGAAAAGTGGAGTGCAGAGGAGTAACACGGCTATTGCACTGCGGTGCTCTACTGTGCAGCAGGTCTTACATACAACATGTTTTGAATGTCATTTGGGAGTGATCGTAATAACGAAGCTCAACTCCAGTCAGAGAAGAAAAAAATAATAATAAAGATTAACTTGTGAGCTCATACTGGTGGTTCATACAAGTGCTCCTGTATTCCTTATTCATGAACACATTCTATACAAACCCTTGCACATGAACAAAATCTTTGTGTTGGAAGTTGCGTACCAATTTTTTATTTTTTATTTTCCGAATGGCTATGTAAAAGAGGAAAATATATTTGTACGTATACTGCTGCAGACATAGTGTTGCTGACATATGATAATTCTCTCTCACCAATTATCAGACTGCAGTGCTTCAATGCCACTCTCTGGTGCCAGATTGACTCTCTTTAAACCTGAAGCTATAGTAGCAATAAAGAGGTAGCAGGTAATGTAGTACTATCTACAATGAGGGGGGAAAAAAATCCAACCCATCCTGTTCTGTACCACAGAAGTGGGCAGTTACTTTTCCCAAAGAGCTTGGACTGTTGTGGAAGACTGAACCAATAGGCTAAACTTAATTCTGCCAAATGTAGATTTTATAATATATTCCAAACATGATTTTCATTAGCTGGTACTGGTAGGAGTAGACTTTGCAACTGGGCAGTAAAAATATGAACAAAGTTCAAAAAGAATCAACATCTGAGCATGCCTTCCTGAGTGTCCAAAGTTCTCCTTTTCTTGCACCTTTTTTATTAGGGTGTATCAGATTAACAGTCTTAGTCTGCACAACAGTTTTTGATAAACTCAGCATCAGAAATATTTTTACCTTTTTTTTTGTTTTTGGTTTGTATAAGATATCACATGGCTAGTTTTGCTCCATCCCTGGATGTGCAAATGTTGGTTAAAGGTTGATTCAAAGCTTCTGATGTGTGTGCCGGCTCTGTGTTTTGACTGAAAGTATAGGTTCAAGTTTTATTGCCTAAAATTTGTGCTACACAAAATGTAAAGTGTCCAGGTCTGCTGAAGCATGTTATGGAAAAATACAAAAAGTCACCTGACTCTAGGTTAACAAATGTTCTGCTCGAGAAAAATTTCAATAATGACCGAATGGGGTAGTATCTCAAAACCCACTTAACCTTTCAAACCACTTTTCTGACATTTACTGTCTTTTTTTGTGATTAAGAATCTTTTCTACCACTTACCACCCACCTGCCACTATTTATCACCAACTGGGATCACCAGTGCTGATTAAACTAAGATGTTTCACAGTTTGAACACTCAGAAGCGTTATTCACCTGCTGTACAAAAGACATTTGATTTTTCCGTTAGGTTTTCGAAAAGTATTTTTAGTCAAGCTAGGGTGAGCTTTCATGCTGGAAAAATAAACAACTACAGGCAGGTGAAGTTATTAAACTTAAAATGTTTTTTCATGGAGTTTTTTTTTTTTTTTTTTTTGCTGGATATGAAGATTATGTGCTTTTTTTTTTAGAAATACTTTGCATGTTAAAGCCATCCCCTGCAGATAAAGCAAACCAACATTTTTACAAGAACTGTGCTGAACTAAAACCTGGCCTCTGAAATTAATCTGGTGCTCTTGTCCAGTGAGTGTGCCGGCAATTTTAGATGAGAGCTGAGCTGCATCAAGACTAAATATTGATTTCTGAAAATAACTATTGGTAATACTGGTTGAAGCACAATAAATATTGTGGAAGTACTACGTTTTATTTCAGTGACTTTTTCAGACTTTTACGCTTATGCATTACAAAGCCCACCATGTATTATGATAACAGATAGATTACTAGTCAAAGCTTTGAGTCATTCAGATTAGCTATAATACTGAACAGATGTCCAGATAGAGCATGTTAAATATTCATACAGCAAACCTTTAATCTTTTAACATAAAGTAAAAAAAAATAATAATAAATTAAAGTTTCAACTGCTGCTTAGTATGTGGAAAGGTTAATTGGCTTTGTAATTTAGGATCCCATACAGTGATACATTCTGTAGAAACAGCAGCTCTCCAACTTCCCTGCTAATAGCTGTGTAATTGGTAGACACTATATGTACACTTTTGCAAAGAATCTTTTATCTTGTTTTGGGAATAAGACCTACACATGCAGAGGAATATTAAATGGTACAAAAAATATCTTATATCTTATTTCCAGAAAATGTATGGTGGGGAGAGGGGACTGAAATAGCTTTATATTGTATGCAGAGAACAAGTGTGGTACTTAGTAATGGATTGTTTTGCTCTGTGTCTCACTGCTTTTCCCTGCAGGGTTGAAGCAGATCCATGCCCTGTCCATCCAGGGCAACTATGAGCTACGTATCGACTTGGAGGACTTTGAAAATAGCACAGCATACGCCCATTATGGTACCTTTGGAGTGGGCCTCTTCTCAGTGGACCCTGATGATGATGGATACCCTTTGACTGTTGGTGACTATTCCGGCAATGCAGGTATACACACAACTGAAACAACTCATTGAGATTTTTCTTGTGAGATGTACCGTGCTTTAGCTTCGATCGGAGTTTGACGTTTTTGTTTCACAACTGGGTAGCACCTCCAGTCAGTTCCATTTACATTCTGCCTTCAAGTAGAAAGGCAACAAGTTATTTTTACAGTGCGGAAGATGTGTGTACTTGTTAAAACTGTGCAGCCGGTTGCACATAGAGAGGCGTAGCTTGCGTCTGTATCTCTGCTCCCGAAACATCAAATCCAAGCCTGCTCCTTGTCACCTTGATTAAATTACTGCCAATTAATTGCACTGCTTGACCTGCAGCGTAAACAAAAACCTGCCACTGAAATGAAGAAGCCATTTGAAGAACCTGTGGGGAGCGCTGCACTGAGAACACAGAGAGAACTGGGACAGATATGAGAGACGCAGCAGAAGGGAGGCGTACAGAGGAAGGAGGTGGGCCAGAAGAAAACTAGGATAGTGGAGGAAAGGAGACAGGTGTTAGAGAAGAAGGGGTATGCTAAAAGCTAAATCTGAATAGATAAGGGACACACGAGGAACACAAGCAGAACAGATATATATATATATTTTTTTTTTTTTGCCTTTTATATAAAATACACCACGTGGGAAGGAAAAAACTATTTGTGTACATATATGTTGTTCAGATGCAATAAGTCCCACAATGCAACTGGATTGTCCACACCTTGGTCTCACCTTGACCTCATTTGCCTGCTTGAATCCAGTCAGCCTGAGCTCCCTTGGGATGCTCATAATCTTGTGTTAGCCTCCCTGTAGGCTTTGCTACTGTTGTTTTTGCTGCTGTCCGATCAGCTGACAGGTGCTCATTTGCACTGGGAGCCGCTGGATTCTAATGGGCATCAGAGGAGCCTCCAGGCCCCCAGCCACCAAGGTGACACCCAGTGCCTTGTAAATGAGCCTTTAAGTGCCACTATTGTTTTTTTCTCCTCCTTGCACACCCCCCAGGACATCATTTTATTGTTAAGACCACTGGGGCTGTTTTCTTTGCCTTTTTTTTTTTTTTTTTGCCTTCCCCTTTTTCCCATCCGCTATCTCTTTCCTGCTAATGTCAAACAGCTCACAACACGAGTATGAGGCATGGCTGTCAAATTATTTTTCCAGCTGAGTGGTTACCATAGTAATGCCAAATGGAGAGTAGAGTGGGACAGAGTGAGAGGGTAAGGAGCTGGGCGGCCACATCCTGGGCAATTAAGGGCTGTTTGATGCCCTCACGAGCTGTTAGTGATCACCTGATGGCTTGTAAGCAGTCTTTCATTCTGCACACAGTTTTGTCCTTCTATTCACTTCTAGTCCCAGTATGAAACCAGCTTTGTAAAGAATGGAGAGGGAAGCAAGTGGAAGGAGGGTATGGGGATTTTATTGCACATTATGAGCTCTTTGAACATCCATTTGCTAAAAACATCTGGCTTACTGCAGTATGTGTGAGGATGTTACTTTCATTTTACTTCCAAGTCTCTGAGAGCAGTGGCTTTAAAAGCAGTTATCACTGTTGAGAATTTGCCAGTGAGAAATCTTTATATAGTGGGAAGATGTTTCCAGCTCAGCAATTTGATTGTGTGGATCAGACTTAGCATCCAGACCATGATTAAGGGCACTTGGCTGTGCCGCATCCCTGCAGAGGTCTTACATCAATGTCATATTCACAATCGTAGGTTGGAGGAGAGAATGCCCTCTCATTGATTATGCTTTTAAAGCTTTTAGTACCTGAAGAAAAGAAATGCCTTAAAGAGTGACACCAAAATCTGAGATTTGTTATTAAATGTTGCCTTTTCTATTCCCTAAAATATTTACATAATCATTAAAACATCACCAACTGACAGACAACCTGGTGAAATCATCAAGCGGTGGGTTATTAAAAGACATAAAGGTCACAACAGAAACTTTGATGAATTGGCTGCCAAGCTGCCTGACCTCTCTCTTTAGATAATGAGAAGAAATCTTCTTGTGTACTTGGAGCTTTATGTTTAATTCTTTTGACTCTCTTTTGACCTTTATTTATTAAAACCATTTAAAATGCATACTGTTTTGGAGTTAACCTTGTGCAAATACACACTCACTGACCAAAAACAAAAAAAGTGAAGCACCCAAACAGAGGAGTGGGCATGGAATGAAACTATACATGTTGAAAGGTCATGGGAATATTTTTGCAATGATTAAAATATCAGATCAAACTGATTATGACGGTGGCAGTAGAGGCACACTGCTGGCCCCATATCAGGAGGGTGTGACACCTCAATGCCTTCAATGCCAAACTGAGTCATACAGCTTGTTGTAGCCATTCGACCCACAGCTGTTGTAATTGGCCCTTGAGGCCTGATTGATCAGCACTGGGTCAGAGATGACATCCAAACTGATCTCATACACGTTTGATTGGGAAAAGATTGAGGTACCGAGCAGACCACTGACACAGGCAATCCATAGCCACATATGTCATGTGTGGATCGGCATAATCTTGTTCAAGTACTGTACCAGCGAGCCATTTAAGGAGGGGTAAGGCATGTGGACGTAGGTTGTCACTAACATAGTACTGTGCCATTAGGGTCCCTCAAATTTCTGTCAGAGGTGACCTGAAGTCATACCCTATTGATGCCCACACCACGATTGCCAGGAATAACAGTGCTGTGGCTTTTGACCACATTAGCCAGATTGGTCCTCTCCCCTCAGTGTTGTCATACATGCACACAATGATCATCCATCCATCCTGCATGTTACAGTGCCACTCCAAATATAGTCAGCTCTGTTCTGGTGTTAGTGGAAGCTTACACATGGGACAGTTAACCCATAGCCTGTGTGATGCCAGTCATCTTAACGTAGTGCAAGATGACATGGGGAGTAGTACATTGTCCAATACTTGTGTCACGATACCATGAGGTTCTGTAATGTTTAGAGCACAAAACAACCACCTTAATATGGTTGGCTTTGACCATAATGATGTATGTTGGTGTCCTTATGTATCCATTGGTTCAAACACTGACCCACTGTTACATCTGTACACTTCACATACTGCCTAATATGGCTATCTAGTCTCATGCAAATCAACAATGCAACCCTTGTCAAGTGAAAACGCTATCTAATGCGTTTGAAGCATTTTTTTTGTCACTGGTAGCCTTTAATCACTATTTTGACTGGCCATTGGAGGCTCCAGCAACTGCCTGATAACTCTATTGCTCCATTATGGAGACAGACCCCAAACCTCTCTGGTGCGTGTTCTCTACATATCAGCTTCTCGCTAATCAAAGCATAGTTGGTCTGCATGTGTAACTAAATACAGACCATTCATTCCAGGTGCTTAACTTTTTTTGTCAGTGAATGTATTTATTTGTGTTTTTTGGTATCATAACAAAGACTGTGGTATAGCTTTTAATTAGAACATTTCCTCTAATCTTGTTCTTAAGATCTTGTTTCTATCAGCTAATTGCAAGAGATGTCACTATTTCTCTGTACTGACTATTTAAAATTTGCTTTTGTTTTTTCTTTTGTAAAGGTGATTCTCTTCTGAAGCACAACGGAATGAAGTTCACCACCAAAGACAAGGATAACGACCACTCAGAGAACAACTGCGCTTCGTTCTACCACGGTGCGTGGTGGTACCGAAACTGCCACACCTCCAACCTGAACGGCCAATACCTGCGCGGCCAGCACACCTCCTATGCCGATGGCATCGAGTGGTCCTCCTGGACTGGTTGGCAGTATTCCCTCAAGTTCTCTGAGATGAAGATACGTCCCACCCGCGACCTTGAGAATAAATAAAACTCACAAAGGAGTAAGAAGAGGAAAAAAAGAAGATATTTTTGAAGCATTACAAACCACGATTTCTGAGAGTTAGATGGATTTACTTGTCTCAGTACTTTTCATTCTTTTTCTTATTATTTTTTGAGTTTAGTTACCTCCACAGTTTGCCTCATGGTGTCCTCCTTTTTTATTCCTCTTACCTCCATCACTTAGCTAATTGTCTTGCTGACTGTCCTAATCCTTCGTGCAATACCATTCTTTAAGGAATATTCTAACTGTGACGCCACGATTTTCAGTAATTCAGTTCACAAAAACAGCACACCAGAGCCTGGAGCCCACCGTCTGCTCATCTAACTTTACTCAGTCTGATGTGGGGGTCCAACCATCGCCTGCAGAATCCTGTACCAATAATTTTCTCCTGACGTATGACTCTGACCTCCCATCTGTGCTGACATGGCACTAAGATGGGTTCGGTCTCAGTGCCAGTCGCTGTAAAAGCTGTGACAGAAGAGGGTTCAATCACATATAACAGAACAAAACAAACCTTTCACAATATATAAGCGGGAAATACAAACTTTTGGGTTCATGTGTGGAAAAGGAAGAGCACACTGGAGCACTATGCTACATGTACATCCTTTGTCTGAGTGAATGAGACCCAGCAGGGTAGTGGCAAGAAGTGCATGTCCTCCGATAATGAGAGGAAGACGGAGAAAATGAGGCAACAAGCTGACAAGAGTTAAATTGGTTGAAGGAAAAGAGGGACAGGGTGCATCAAAGGGTAGAGAGGAAGAAGGAGGTGCAAAAAGAATGAAAAACGAGGAAAAGGAAAGAGACAACGGAGAATCTCATTCATCTGACTTGGGCCATTAGGGAGCATATTGGGCACTTTGTCTGATCTGCCTGCCAGCTGAATACTGGCCAATTGATGCAGGGCTCACAGATGGAAACCCAGCACTTGGTGTATGTGTGTGTGCGTGTGAGAGAGAGAGAGAGAGAGAGAGAGAGAGAGAGAGAGAGAGAGAGAGAGAGAGAGAGAGAGCATGTGTGACAGAAAGACAGACAGACTAAACTCCCCAAGAATATTACTTTTCTGGCATTATTTGGAGGAGTGACTAGACCGAGCACAATGTAAAGCACAGACAGACAGAACACATGCATGGTTGACATACCTTTGCTTTGCCATGTAAGTCTTGGAAACAAAAAAAAAATCTAAAAAAAGGCATGTTAGATATGATCTGCAACACAAAGAAAAAAGAAATGTGAAAGACTTTCCCAACATCCCTGGACCTGCTGAAGAAATATTACAACCCTTTCCAAATCTTCAGATTGTTCTTCGTTTTGTAGTGGTTCTCCTCTTTCCGGGTGAATATTACGGAATACTTTTGTGCGGGACATGCTTTCTGCTGAAAGTCGCTGTAAAACTAGATTTGACACTCTTCGCCACTTATTCCTCTTTTTTTTTGTCTTTTGGAGTAGAAATTCTGTAATCTGTCATGGAGAAAGTCAAAAATCTGCCTAAAGCAAATAAAGAAAAAAAAACAGTAAGAAAAGAAATATAATGAGAAAACAACATGGGTGGAAAATATTGCTATTGTAACTCAGTCTTTTTTTTTTCTTTTCGTTTTACTCAGTCAATCAACTTATTTGGATGATGTAAGAAAAGCTTTAAAATATCTGTAGATTTTCCTGTACAGTGTGTATGACATTCAGAGCATGTGATTTGTTTCTTACTATGCTAAAACACAAAGAGAGCTTAAGCACATGGACTGAACAAAACCCACCAGTTGAAAATCGAAAGATGAACTTTTCCCTCCTTTCCTACGTGAGATGCAGTGGGGAGTGGCTCGTGCTGCTCTGAAGGTGGAGTAACGAACAAAAAGAGGAGGACGGCGATTATCCCTCAAGCACACTCTGGTTCACATCTGCAGCACAGACGTAAATCTTTTATTGGATGGAACAAAGTGAGACACATTTTCTCTCTTTCCTTTTCTTATTTTATTTTTATTTTGTTGGAACATTATCTGCCTTGCAGGACGTGTGCGACCTTTTTTTGGTAACAGTCACATGGCACTGGAGCACTGCGTGTCGAATGTGAAGCTGAAGGCTGCCGCCGCAGCTGACAGTGAGTTCATGTGTAGCACCGAGCAATGTTGCACTGAATACCTCTGATCCTGGAACAGCTGTGAGTGTTCTCTGTCGTCGCCGGTGATTATCGGAAGGATCCCCTCCCCACACACACACACACACCTCCACGCCATCCCCACAAAACCTCCACACTCCGTTTGCTTCTGTGGCACCTCGGCTGTGTACAGTTCATACAGCTACGTCTCGGTGGGCTGCCGCCACCTCCTCTCATGAAAGCACAGACACTCATGTATGATAAAAAAAAATAAAAAATAGAAATATATGATGTTAATATGGCACAGAGTGTAAAGTTTGATTTTACTTGTGATAAGGCACAAAAAAGGAGTTTGAAATGGGGTGTGAATGTATACAAATGTGAGTGTGTGTGTACATAATGTGCATATAGGCACGTGCTTTGCCTGTGTGTGCACGAGCCAGACAGGAGAGCAGGAGCCCGAGGACGTCTCGATGTGGAATTTTACAATTAATGTGATGCTTATGTACAACTAGCCTCCCCCTGCTGTTTGTGTTGATAACAGAGAGATTTACATTATTCTAATGAGCTATTAGTTATCGTGATTGTGAACCCATTAGAGTGGACACCACCTTCTGGTTACTGTGTTGAACTGCGCCTGTACCCTTAAACCCTGCAGAGCCAAACTCTTCGTTCACCTCCTCACATCGTTGTGCACTCTGTATATGTTACTGCTGTGTTTCCCCCTTGTTATTTAAATGTGTATTATTTTTCCACGCCCCCCCTCCCCCCGATTTGTTTCGATTGTGTGAATGCCTTTATTCCTCTCTCTCCCTTATTCTCTCTGCTGAAGCTTGCCAAGTCTCCAACGGAAGAGAAGATAAAAGAGTGAAATCAGAAGCTCTAATCAATCTGAGTTATCCCACTCATTACAAAGCATCAGCGCCCTCCTTATCGATCCCCCCAGGTCCCCAAACCTTCTATATTTCTTAGAGTGTACCTTCTTAATTGCCTTAGCCTCTGATGCCAACCCCAGTCCCCTTGTCCATCTCCTAAATTCTCCTCTCTTGCTCCTTTTACTCCCATCCTCCTCTCCCCGCCCATCTCTCAGTCCTCCTTTTTTTTTCCCAGCGCAGAACTAACTCTGTTTTCTCTTTCTATTTTTTTTTTTTTTTTTTCTTTTTGGTGAAGTACTATAGATTGTTTTTGCTGAATCTTGATACTGTGTTTTAATGTTCTTGTCAACATTTAATAAACATTCACATTTTATAAATGGAGAACAGCATAAACCGTGTGCTTTCCTTTTTTTTCCCCATTTTTTAAATTTTCTTTCTGTTTTTTTTTTGTTTTTCTTTTGATTCTCCCGGTGCATCCAAGCGTGCGTACAGAGCTGTTGTTGGCATCCTGACGTCTGTGTTTTGTTTTTTAATCAGAAAATTTTGACTTGGCAGACACACAAAGATGAATGAAAACATCTGCGTTTAGAAACATCAACATGGTTTAGAAAAAATGCCTAGGCGGACATGTAATATAAAAGCCTTGAGCGTTTCGGAGACAGCCAGATAAATTTGGCTTTATTTGCCGTTTTCTTTTCTTTTTTTTTTAAAACCCAACATATCTCTGTTTTCAGTTGCAAACCTAAAGCAGTGTAGGAAAACTGAATTAAGTTTATGAAACTTATATTTGTTGAACATATCACGTTCACTCTTTATTATTAGTCAGCAGAACTAAAAAACTTTCCAAAAGAAAACTGAAAAGCAGCACTTCTTTGCGGTTTACCTGTGTGGGGCTGTTTATCAAGATTAAGTCAACTTATCAGCAGAAATTAAATTGCTTTTAATTAGTTTTCTCTTTAATCCTGTGCAATCTTAATAGCTCTATAATGTAGTTTTGGCCCCACTGATGTGTAGCAGTGGAAGTGTTCCTTTTCCTAAATTTATTTTTTTTTAAATGCTGTGATTGATGTTTTTTCCTGTTCAGTCATACAAACACGGCTCTTTTCTGTTGGCTAACAAAAGTATGTATGAAATGACAACATTTAGAACTGTTTCGTTCTAAGTTTTTATTATTTTAATCAAGTGTATTGCCTCCATGTAGTCTCTGTTTTTTCCTTTTGTGTTGCTGTTTTTATTCTAAATTCTTTATCCATCCTAGCAAATGACTTATGTAATAGTTCCAACAATCCGCACTGATGAATTTGCACTCTTTTACTGCAAAAAAAGTGCACTGGCTTGAAAGAAGAATCCCAATAATATAGAAGGTGAATTCTGATCATTTTCTTGAAATATCTTTGTTAAATGTGTTATAAAACATCACAAATGTAGCAAGAAAAGCTACATCATACTTTCTGCCTGCTGTTTTGAAATCCTGTGCGACAATTGAACCTGCCACGGAGACCATTTGAAGTCTGCGTGTGGCTGAAAGCAAAGCCTGTATGGGGCACGCTCTAATTGTCTTGAAGGAGTGTGAGTCATGATGGGAAGGGTGCGCGTGTTAAAGGAGTAAGACAGAAGAAGCATGCCAGCCATGTGATTTAGATTTCAATTCAGAGTTCAAAAGACAGCAAATGATGGCAATGATTGAGTCGCCGTCTCTGGAGAGCCACTAGAGGCTCAAAGCATTCAAGTCTGATCCTGACACACTGTGCGTGCTGGCATTCATTCCTTTCCAAGTGCACAAAATTGGCAGCAGACATACTGTTTAGGTATTTACCGAGCTACGTTAGGAAGTCCTAAATACAATTTTAAGCTCTCACACCATAATAAGGCAATAAAGGATGACAATGTTTATAAAATATTTTCCCAGGGAATTTTTTTTTATTATTATGTGTAAAATGATTACTTAGAATTTTTTTTTTTGACACCACAGAGTGACATTTGTATTTCGGTAGTCAGGAAGTCGTTGGTTTCCACTGTTGCCTATGTGCTGCTCAGGATAAAAGATTACGACAAAATAAAGATTTTTTCATGGGTGCCACATGGTTTTAGTTCTCTGTTGCAACTATAATGTGTTAAAATCCTTTAATGGGACCACTTGCATGTTATTTACTTCTCTACACACATCTCCATGTCTAGAAAGTTTCAAAATAAATGCCATTAGTGCCTAAAAAAAATCTGTTATGACTGACAGGATCTAATGAGTCACTCCAGACAACGCTTCAGGTCCACTTTGTTATAGTCACCACAGTCAACTTTGAATTTCTCTAGTTCTTTGGTAACTTTTGTGTTATTTTTCTGGGTAAATTTACCTGTGATTTGTCCTTGCAGTATTCCTCAGTTATTGATGGCTTTTCTTCCTAGTGATGGAAATTCTCACTTTTTCCTGCACACCTGAAAGAGCGAGCTCATCGTGCAATATAGTCCAGTAATATGTTGCTCACAGACAAATCAGCTCTTTGTCAGCTCTTAAAAGCATGCAATGAGAAACATCTCCCGTGTTTTTCCCCCCTTGTTTTAATTTTTCGCTAATCGATTGCATTTGCCAAAACTGTGATGGCATGCTGCATTTAACTAATCAGGTTAGACAAAATACAAAGATTCTACAATTAGATTATAAAAGGGCTGAATGACGCCAATCTGTTGGTATAGTGGTACAATCTGTTGAGTCCTTGTAAGTTATCTCACCTGATTGGTTGTATGGAGCACGATATCAGTACAGTTTTGACCAATGTGAAGCACTGTATTTGTTAGGAAGAAAAGTCTCTCAAGCATCCACATACTTCTGAGTTGATATGGAAAGCCAGAAGTTGAATCCAGGGTGGGTACAATGTCCCCACAGGATGGTCCCAGTACAAGTTTGGAGCCCCCCAGCTCTCATAAATAATTGGGACATTGTCCTTATTAAAATAAAAAACACATAGGCAAGACTTAAATCTGCTCAAAACAGGAGCTGACTCATTCATATGAGTTGGTCGTAAAAGCCAGTTTGTTCACAAGCAACTATAGTTTCTCCTTCTGTGTATACTGGCTCACTGAGCTCTCTCAGCTCAAAGACTGCTTTAACTAAACACTTGGACACCCACCTACCTTCCTACTCTCCACCGATGCTCTCCTCCTGCTCCTCAGACACCCGGTTCACTCACCTCCATTCTGAATGTGATGTGGAAAGAAGAATGTTTTGGGGGGGGGAATGATAAACTGAATATAAAACACAAAATTATATTTTTTGTTGCATACAAGCACAAGTGCATACACAAGAAAACATGCAGGGCTGCAGGAAAGTGGCAGTTTTTATTTTTTTGTTTTAAGACAAAAAGGTCAGGAGCCACTGCTCTATGCTATGCATTCAGTGGCTTCCAACATAAAGGGAAAAGAGGTAGGACAAACAGATGAAGGGGTAACAACAGTCCACACATTGTACACGTATAGAAGGGTTGCTTTTTGGGTCTAAATTTGTTGCTCTGTGTGAGATGCTGTAGCTAGCTTTTATGTCAGCGACATTATTCTGGGCTTGAGGGCATTAGCATTCCTTCCCTTCATCACTTTTTAACATGCCAGTAGGGTAAACACTCAGATTACTGCAGAACCATAGCAACCAACTAAACACACGCTCACCTGACTAAATTTGTATTAGTTCAGGCAGTGCCCAAATGTCATGCTTTCCTCCTCTATCTGCTTATCGCAATAAGAATCAGTCTCCGTCTTATGTTTGTAAAAACGGTTGAAGTCAACATCTTGCAGCCTACTGATTGTTGCTGCTGCACTTGTTCTGATGCAACATAAAGCATTACCTCCACACCCCAAGCTCTTAATCTGATACCAGCTATCCAATGTCTGTAACTCAGATAAGACAGCACTGTTGTTACCCTGGTTTTTACCATAGACACCCATGGGGGGAGTTGAATTACAGGCTGCTTACATCTTCGGTCTGTCTCTTAAAAGGTGTGAAGGGGTAAAGGGGGCAGCTTAGTGCAAAGCCTTGAATGTAAAATGGAAAACTATTAACAAGGTTTTGTTTTTTTGTCTGATTTCCTTTTGGTTTAATTTAATTCATATTGAGTTATTTTGGTCACGAGGAGGTTGTAGAAACATAAAAGCTGCACTCATCAGCTCATGATTTTGTTAAATGTCAAATGAGACTGTATTGGTATCTAAATCAAAAGAAATATAAAACTCAAAAATAAAAAAAACCTAGGCACAAAAGGTTGCTTTGTTTTTTGTCGTACATTAATCACATTATAGTACAATGCTGATGTTCTTTCAGCTGCTTCTTTCTGTAGGGGTTGACACAGCGTGCAAACTTACACAGAAGATATGGCAATTGTTTTATACCAGATGCCTTTCCTGACACATCAAGATTACAAGACCACAGGGCTGACCACTGAGCTATGACGGCCTCACAGACTCTTTACACTACAGTAATCCAAGAAATAAGAAGTCAAGTTAGGGTGAGTCTTAAATAAATTAAATTTTGTATCCAGGTTAACATCACTATGTCGAGATTAAAGTTAAAATATCGAGCTCCAAATGAATTGTAATAAAAGGTAAAAGACTACAAAGAAAAATAAATTGACAGGAATGAAGTTATTATTTTTAGATTAAAAGGGCAATCAAACATAAAAAACAACATTGGTGCAACGACCCGTGATTGTCAGGTTTAGTGGTGGAATGGTTTGAACCCAAATGCAGGCAGACACGGAAGAGCTCAAAGAAAAACAAATTTATTTTCAATAACAAAAAGCTACGTAACTAAATCTTACAAAATCCAGTTTGCAGAGAACTCAAGGAAAACCGGACAGCACATGAGAATGACAACAAGTCAGTGACTAGTGAACAGAGATGAAGAGGTTTTAAAAGCTGAGACTAATGAGAAAGTGGAAACAGGTGACTGATTACAGAACAGGTGTGAGTGAGAGGAATTACTGGGAGAAAGAGTGATGGCACACAGAGGGCACAGGGGGCAGACTACACAACTTACAACATAAAAAACTAAACACAGAAATAAAACAGAACTACAGAAACATGAAACAATAAACCCAATACAAAAGAAACATAAAAAATAAGTGATCGACATAGGCATAAGAGTGACTATAGTTCAGGATAGGATTTAATAATTGTTTTTGTTTTTTTGTTTGTTTTGTTTTGTTTTTAAGGGCAGTGTAATTTCCATGTGGAGCTGTACACAAGCTGTTGATCCAGTAAGTAATAAATACCAAACTAGGTTGTGATAGTATTTTTTACTGAAGAAAAATAAGTTATCAATTTAAGCTTCTGATGACGAGACTCTTATTGTGAAGAATTGAAGGAAGTTCACAGAGTTCTGTTGTTGTGATTGACACTGCTTGTCAGGGATAAAACTACATGTTGGACTGTTTAAAAAAAAAATCTCTTGTGTTTTCCTGTTTACCCAGGATAAGTTCAACAACAAAGCTGGACTGGACTGAGACTGCTGGCAATCAGTGTGCAATTTAAAAGTGTAAGGACCAAGCAAACAGGAAGCTACGCAAAGAACACAGACATTTTGTTTTTCTTTTTGTGTGCACAATTTGCAAAACTATATCCTAGACTGTGCACATTTTTTAGTAGCCCATCTCTGACCACATCATGTCTAGTGTACGTGTCAAAGTGCAGCTCTAGCTCTCTAGAACTACAGCAACAAAATTATTTGAGATGCCTCTGCAACTTTTTTGAGAGAAAATTGATCATACACTATGTTTTGAAAAAGGATCAAAATTCAAGTGTCAAAACTACAAGCCTCTGTGACTCGTGTGGAAATTAGAAACACCATTGAATGTTTCAAGACACTTTAGAGCAGGGGTAGGCAACCCTGGTCCTGGAGAGCCACTATCCTGCTTGTTTTCTTTGTTTCCCTGCTTCAACACACCTGATTCAGTGGTTAAATTACATCTTCATGTTCTGCAGAAGCCTGTTAATCACACACTGATTCAAGTCAGGTGTGTTGGAGCAGGGAAACAAGTAAAACATGCAGGATAGTGGCTCTCGAGGACCGGGGTTGCCTACCCCTGCTTTAGAGACTCCTTTGCAAATTCCTCTTGCAGATCCTCTTGTTCTATAATAGGCTGAATTTAGTTTTTTTTTAAAAACAATTCAACAAACAACACATACAAGTAATTTTTGCATATCTAAACCACAATCAGTAGAAGTTTTTTTGTAATTTGTATGCTTGTTTTAGTTTGATGATTTCACTATCTAATTTCAACCATATTTATTCATTATTCAGGATTTCAAAAGCAGTTTTAAAATCTCTGAGAATAAAAAAATACATCCTGACCATTGTTCTGCTTACAGGAAAAGGCTTTCTTAAGCATTTACTTTTAGGCTTAAAGCTCTCAGTTTAGTATTTAAATGTTGTGCACTACTGTGAAGTTGCTGAAGCCACGAAGACCTTTTTGTAGAATTTCCTGACTTTTTGCTCTCTGTCACAGCAGATGGGATGAAGAAGTGTAGACATCGACCATAAGCAGAACTAAAAATATTCCTAATTTTCTAAAAATAAACCTTGTGCAATAGCACATAGATCATATTTGCATTCCTAAACTCTGACATCAAAATGTAGCTCTCATTGCACTAATAAATCAGTTTGTAATGACTTCCATATACAATAAACAAGAATAAATTAACTTTCAGTACAACAGTGGGATTTCATTATGCCACAGTCATTTTAGCCTCAGATGGAGAGTGTCAGTGATATTCATAACAGAACAATGGCACTGATTTACTGTACTGATTAGTTTGAGATTTGCTCGTCACCCCTTATCACAGCTGTGATGTTCCTCAATTTGGCTCTCGGCTTTCATGCGCTCCGCTTTGTAAAAACACTGTAGTGTCCTTTAATTTTTCTTTCTCGGCTGGATTTTGGCAAAGCTCTCGACATGTCGGGACCCTGATTAGAATAATAATGCGAGCAAACACGAATAGGTTGACGAAACACTGAAGCAATTGTGTGTGTGCCTGATTTACAGCGCTGCACCTGACAAAAGCCTTTCTTTATAAATCAGAATCAGAAAAGCATGACCTTTTGAATTTTTGCTCTGACTGGCTATTTTTCATTTCTTGACAGATTTTTAGCAGCACAGACCCTTTTCTAGTGGGAAATTTAAAGCTTTGGTAAATTCCAAACATCGTTGCAATTCGACATTGCAATAAATCCAGATATACAATGAGGGAGGTTGAAACTACAATACTTTGCAAAAACAGTGGCACATTACACGTGCTCATACATGTTTAATGTGAACAAAATGCTTTGTTTGTTTAAGCTGCTGTAATTTCATAAAACTAGATGTGCATGATGAAATACATGCAGAAACACCCTTTAAGGTGGCTGTTTTTCCAAAAGGCGGTCCATTTACTGTGCTGCAAAAGGCTTTGTAGACTTTTAAAAGCTTTAAAAATATAAATAATGCTGTTGCATTGGTCACAGTGAAAAAACAAATTATAAATCACATATTCATTTCTGGAAAAGAAAAAAGGACCCTTTTCTCTGTTTTCTAAAAAGCTTTCTTTACAAAGAATGTTTTCCTCCTGTGTCCTTGCAGCTCAAAGAGCAAGCTATCCTGACCCAGTTACTGAACATCCAACTGAACCTATTCAACAGAAAAGGTAGAGACAGCACGTCCCTGACAATCAGGCATGCAGCTGGAACTGGGAACCTTTTGTGAAGGTCCAGCTTTGGCAGCAACAGTGACAATCCCTCACACTCACACCAAGAGTGACACAGATATACAGAGGGGAACAGAAGTCATTCATTTCAGATCAGAGTTCAGACATGAACAAGTGACTGAGAAGAGCAGACAGGTGCTGGAGGAACTGTTTTTTTTAAAGGAGAAACTTGAGCAGAGTTCAATTTGATGCAGGTAAAATGAAATTGGTTGTAGAAGTGGTGTAAAATGCAGGGACTTCTTGTTATAAAACACCATCTATCCTTCATCATAAATGCTTAACATGTTCTTGTTAGGTGGGTTTACCAAAATTATGGGGTTTGAGGGGGCATCTGAATATGCTTAAAAGAAATCCTGATATTGAAGTGTAAAGGGCATCAATCTGGTAAGAACTGAATTAAAGAAAAACAAATGCTTGGTCAAGTTTTATTATTATGGGACTTGAAAAATTCCTCAATTAAACTCCAGTGACTGTAACTTGTTGCTAGCTGTAAAGCAAAACAATGAAAAATGAAAAATGATTTTGTAATTGTGTAAGGCAAGGAGAAAAATCTGGTTATTCCAACATAGAAAGTAGTATTCCAACTAGATCATGCAGCTTGCATTATGTAATGCTGGCTGCATAGTTATTATCATTATAATTAGCTTTATTTAATGCTAGCTGCCCCAATGAAAAATTGTTACTAGTTTAAGTTAGCTGGCAAAAAGAAAATCGCTCCCTAACATCATGTTGCCAGAAAAGATAACTGTCTTTCCTGACCATTATTTCTATACCCAGAATAAGACTAGTGTTACCAAATAAATAAATAAATAACGATCTTCAGCTGCATGATAGATAACATTGAGATGTTCTACCAGTAAACTAATACACTCAGTGACAGAAGCATCCAGACGGAAGAGTCTGGTTTGGATGTAATTTAGTCCACATGCAGAACAGCAATGGGTATGTAAATGATTTGATTTGCAAGCAGCTGGCACATCTTCAACAAGCACCAGAGGGTGTGGTGGTGGTGATATCGCTGGTGAAACAATGGTGTTATCAGGCTGTTTTTAGAATGTTTGACAGCCAGTCAAAACAGTGAGTGAAGGTCACCATCCTTGTAGACACATTATACAGCATTAGCGCCTCTTGACAGAGTTTAATAGGGATTGCATAATGAGTTTGCATGAGGCCAGGTGGTTGTATTGTACACTTTCACTGCATGTTACAGATGTTTCAGTGGCCAAATGGTGAAACCAATGGGTACATGAGGGCACCCGCATACATGGTAAAGGTTCCAGTTGTCTAAGACAAACCAAGTCAAGCAAGGATTACTATAATATTTATCAAGCATTACAGAACCCAATGACATTTGTGCTGGCCATCTGGACACAGGTATTGGAGTCTTTACACCGCCCCGTGTCATCACTGTGTCTCATCGACTGGCATTAGACAAACCATGGGTATATTGTCCAAGGCACAAGTTGTCATTACCACTAGAAATTTATACATTTGGAGTAGTGTTGAAACTGGGAGGCATGGACTGATGATTACCATGAATGACTATTGTCTGTGTACAGCGATGCTAAGGTGAGAGGACCAATCCTGCCATTGTTATGGAGAGACACACCACCCAGTGTTACTTCTGACATTGTGGTATAGAGAACCAAGGGGTATGACTTTAGGTTACCTTTAGTAGTGATATGGGGACTCTGATGGCACATGTGTCTATGGACTGCCTGTGTCACTATGAGGTCCTGCTGTGGCCAGCCAGGTCCCTGGATCTTTCCCCAATCAAACGTGTGTGGGATCAGCACTGACATAGATTGCAACCCAATGCCAATTTGCCAGATCTCGAGAGCCAGTTACAAAAGCTCTGGGCCAGCTTGCTGCAGGAGAGGATACATTGGATGTAAGAATCAGTTCCGCATCAAATCACTTTTTGTATCAGGTTCAGAGGGTCCCACACCCTGCTGACATGGGATCAGCAGTGTGCACAAACTGCCAGCTTTGTTACCCATTTGATCTGATCTTGTAATCACTGCAGCACAGTCACATGACCTTGGAACACCTGCCATTTTCATTTTATTTTCACCACTCTGGGTGCTTAAATTTTTTGTCAGTGATTATAAATGAAAAAAAAAATCCTGATTCTGTTAGACCTTTAATTCTGTATTTTACAGAATTGAGGAACAGCGAACACATTTAAAAATGCAACAGTTGCTGCCCTTAGTCACCAAACGATTCACTACCTCAAACGAAATTGAAAGCTGGAGTAACACATTCCTCTGCCTCAGCTTTCTCTGAGTTTGCCGCATGAATGAAAGGTTTGTTTACAGTGATGCCAAAAAATAAGGAGGTGTAGATAAATTAACAAATTACAGATTTAGGAGCTTTTCAGAAACCCTTTTTGGAAATGAGACTGATAAAATACAATGTTTTGCTGGAAATATATGTTCTGAACATCAACATGTTCTTGTTAACTTACAAACCAACAGAGGTAATGGTTTTGTAAGCAATCTGCTGTAGCTTACTATGGGTGACACTGGATGAGAAATGCAGTTTTACTTCCTGGACAGATCGGACTCCATCAACACAAACAAATCACATATCAACCTAACTTGCCTGCCACTTTATTGTTTTACATTAATACAGCAGAATAAATTAGTGTTTTAATGAAATTTATGTTAAAGTTTTTAAATATCACAAAACTTCTAACATGACCAGATTAGGTTTCCATGGTGACCGAGACACGGTGAACTGCTTGATCTCTGACAGACTGCAGTTTTATTTTGGACTACCTGGATGGAAATCACAGCAGGTAAAAAGGTTGGATTCCATTAAAAAACAACATTGTTAGGAAAATTTTTATAAATCTTCATCAGCTGTTTAAAGGTAAAAGGAAAACTTTTTTGTTGCTTTAGGAATGCAGAGTCTAGAGTTTAGTGCCAATTAAAACTAATATTTGAGGAGCCCTCCAAATTGTTTTGAATTCCATACAATGGCTGAAAAGCTCTCTATAGTCCTTCCATTTTCATTATGTGCAATTTCCTTTCCCCTAACCAGCATGGATAAAAACCTAAACCCATTTTTTTTCTATTTTTAATAAGCCTTGTGTGCTTCTAACAAAATATGAAAGGGACAGAAAAAACACCCACATACATTTTTTTTCTAACCTTGGCAAATTGCTATGTGCTGATTGAAAAAATACATTTTTGAGCCTTTAGAAGTCAAATCTACACAATACCCCTTCATGACATTTAGGTTAAAGACAGGTTGAAAATAAGTCCTAATCCTTTCTCTCTTCATCTATAAAAGCAATGGATTTCTATATCTCAAGCTTGTTTTTGTGTCTTTATAATATAGATTTTTTTTCCCCACACTAGTGGAGTGCTTCTGAATGTTTCAGGACATTCTGTATGAAACAACTGTCCCTGCACCTTGCTATGTTACATACAGTAAGTTCCCAGAGTTCAAGAATTACATTATGCATCTCTCCCTCTCCAGTGTGGAACATTCAGCACATGCGAAAATATTACAAGCTGGGAAAATTGTGTCTCCGAGCTCCTTCCAAGTCCCCTGCTCCTTGTGGTGTAGGACTTTATTGTACATTGAACTAATTGATGGCGCTGGCAGGTAGAAGGCCCCACTGGAGACTTATGGGAGCTGAGGATCCAATTTTCTGTCTGACAGACACAGGCAAAGGTAACCAGGAAGCTGCTTATTACTGGTGACATCTCACAAATATAGAGCACTGGCTATTAGCCAAACAAAACCCCTGAGAACCTTTGATGGAAGGATGCTGGCGGGAAGAATGGGAGATTTTAGCTAACAGGCTTTTATTCAAATTGCACAAGGGGCTCCCGCTTTCTTTTTGGTATGTAAGGTATGACCTCATCCTGGACTGCCATACAGAAGTGCCCCTAATGTAACAACAGGCATTTTCAGACTAAACAGTCATAAGGACTCTCTGAGGGTTATTGGACTGTAATTCTCACTATGGAGTGGTTAGGAATACAAGGAAGAGTGAAAGGATGTTTAACTTGCTCTGCCAATTAATGTACAATCATTTTTAATGATCTTTTATTGGCTACAGATTCAGGAGATTTTGCTTTTCTTTTGCTTTTAGACATCATAGTTGCATTTGACACTGTCGAGACAGTTTTTGTTTTTATTTTCTTGTTTTTTCAGCCCCTCTTTTATGTGGAGTTCCTATTGGTTTTATTCTTGGGCCATTTTTATTTTCAATTTATAGTCTCCTTCTACTGTATGCTCCATTTTTAAAAAAATATAACATTTCTATTCATAGTGACGAGGATGATACTCTGATCTGCCTTCAGCTGAAGAGCAATAAGTCTCACAATTTTTTCATTTTAGTAAGTTGCTCTTATTGACTGTCTTTTCTTTTTTTTTTTTTCTTTTCAGCCATTTTTTCCTTCTTCAAGTCCTCTTTCATATCCTTTATTAGGGTTTGGGATGTTTTGAGAATAACTTTTATCATCACCAGGATCTTCTATTCATATTTTAGTAGAAACAAGCACAATTTACTTCAAATTTTGTCAGGAACAACTCATCGCTCCTGGGTATTTTCTTTTTTTTTTTTTTTACTTTATTTGAAAAAAAAATCTATTTTCTCATGTGGTGGATTTGTTTTTGTATGGCTTTTGAAAGGAATTATAAGACAAGATCATTAAATGACAGATACCATAGCAGAAAATATAAAAAAGAGCATTGACAACAAATAAATGCATTCAAACAGTGGATGCAGTGTGCCTGAATTACACTATTTATCCAACACTGGAAGCGTATATGGTAAGTGACAACTGTCAGTGTCAATAAAATTCATATGAGAACAGATTAATGATGAGTATGGCAGAATATGTTAAGAAAGCACAGGGTTTAAGGAGGAAAATACATTTATGTAGGTAATTAACACAGAGAGATTGTAGCACAGTTTGCTATGTTATAAAAATGCCCTTGCTGTTATGATAAACAGCAGACAGCCACTGTACTCATCATAAATTTGAAAAACATCAAAGATCACCATCAGCTTATCAGCAGCATATATGCAAAAAAGCTAATTGGCTCACCACACAACTGTTACTCAGAAGCAGATGTTTTTGAGACTGAGTGCCACTGTTTTTGTGTGCCCAGTAATTAGAAGCCATTAGAGTGTGGAAATCAGAAGGCGCTGCACTCAGAGTTTTTCCCTCTTTTTGTTCTCAGCTACATTTGGGACTGTCTAAGAAATATTACGGTCCTCCTGCACGGGGGAACTGAGCTTTGAAGTATTGCTGACTCAGATGACTCACTGAGGCACATCAGAAACAAGATGTGCTTACACAGGGTTGATATTGGTCATCAATATTTTTTTGTGTGTGTGTGAGTGTGAAATATTTTCCTCTGCCTTTCATCTGCATCCACACTGAGTCACAAAAAATGACAAAATCTTTGTAAAATCAAAGAAAGGACTGTGCAAACAGAGGATCCAGGAAAAGTTTGTTTATAGTTATTTTTTAGGTTTTCTTTGCAGAAAGAAAACATGTGCAAAGAAATATCCATCCATTCATCATTCATCCATCTGCCACTTATTCCTTGCTGGATCATGAGTGCAACAGCTTCAGCAGAGATCCCCAGACCTCCTCCTCACAGTTACATCCTCCAGCTCATCCGGAGAGACTCCCGGGCTTTCCCAGACCAGCTGTGAGATATAATCTCTCCAGGTCTGCCCCAAGGTCTCTTACGAATGAGAGACACCAGTGGGTTTCCTAAAGGACCCCAGAAGCTATGTTGTTAGGGGCAGTTTGCCCTTGGTATGGTCTCCCATGGCAAATTGGTTCTGGGAAAGGGTCTGAACAAAGTGTCATTCAATAGCCCTTACAATGAATACTAGAAGAAGAAACCATGCCAGGACTAAGGACTCACTCATCCTGGAGCCAGGCCTGGAGGAGAGGCTTGTTGGTCAGGGTCTGGTGACCGGGCCTTACCAGTGTTACCAATATTGTCTTCACAATTATGGTCAGATGGAGCTCATTCAACCCAAATGGTCACCTTCTTGTGGACCTACCACCTGAAGAAGACCCATAAAGGACAGGATTGGATGACAGTCAAAGGCAGAGACCTTGGCAGTCTGATTCCCAGTTGAAACAAATGTAAGCACCTAAAAAAAAATCATTTTTTCTGAAAAAAAAGAGAAAAGGTAACTTAATCTATGTTTATTTTTACAGTTTCTTTAGCTGGATGAAAAACAAATTAGAAATACCCTGAAAAATAATTTTAAATATAGTTGAAAAACTTTATCTATCTATCTATCTATCTATCTATCTATCTATCTATCTATCTATCTATCTATCTATCTATCTATCTATCTATCTATCTATCTATCTATCTATCTATCTATCTATCTATCTATCTATCTATCTATCTATCTATCTATCTATCTATCTATCTATCTATCTATACCAACTTTTAAATAAACTGTTTAATTTAATACATGCTTCATCTAAAAGTTACATGAATGCCTCCAGGGTTGAATTCATTTTCCAAGCACATACTTGTTTTATTTGTGTTCTTCAGTCTATTTTCATGTCTGTGAATACCAAATCGGTTCATTTAATTTTTATTTTTCCTTTCATCTGATAATATCTTTAGATTATTTCATCATGTTACATCTTGTTCTGTTTGTCTAGAGGAAAGAAAAAAAATATCTTACCATCCTCTGCTTATCAACCCTCATCATTTTTAAAACCTAGACTTTTCTTGCAGTTCACAGCAGTTTGCCATTTTTTTTGTTTGTTTGTTTGTTTGTTGAAACAGTGCAGATATCCCGACTGTGTTCACACTACTTTCTCAGAATATCATGTAGACTCTTCAGAATTTGCTGACCTTGAGAAACACGAGTCACTCCCGAAGCCCATCGTCTGTTTGTACAGAGGAAGCAGGCCTGGTGCACTTGGGGCTTATTGGGAAGCTGTTGACACTTCAGATTTTAACACATGGGCAAACAGTTTCATCTTACAATATCATCTTAGCCTACATGTAAATCAACAGTGACTAATACACAACCACTAAGTTACGTATATAAAAGGCCAAAAATACTGTAGCAGTGTCCCTAATCAGAGGCTGCTTTTGAGGAATGAATACAATCATGGAAAAGTGAAAGTCCATTCTCTGATACATATAAAAATTAATTATTCCTCCCTGCACATATTTAGATTTATTTGTGCTCTAAAGTCTATTTCCCTAGAAATTAAATTTCCCCATCTATGTCACAGTTACACAACAAAGGCTGCTCCATTTTCAAAGCACCTTCAGATGGTTTTTGTGGAGGATCCATCAGGTCGATTTTAAAGGATCTCTGTGCATAAATATAAACGTTAAAATAAATGATACGCATGTTTAAGTTTTCCTTCTCTCTTTTTGACCTATGAAACCAAATCACAACCATCACCTAGCAGTTGCTGGTCATAATATACGTACCTGGATAATATTTATTAAAAACAAAGATACAAATGAAGAACTGCAAGTTATTACAGAATTTGTCCATCAAACCCTAAATGGGAAGGTAAATCTTTTTCAGCTGTATTAATTACATCATGTCTCCTTGACGTACTCCTGATTACTATAGAAAATTTTAAGGCATTTTTGTCACTTTGAAATACACCAAATATGCAGCTCTGTGGAGAAGGTGTAATTATTTGTCACTGGAATGGTTCTAAGATCAGATTTTCAGTACTCCCAACAGTTTCACACATAACCCAAATGCATGAGAACATTTCAGTGGCTCTGGGAACATCTGTCAGTCATATCTAAATATATCTGGGCAACTGGAAGAGCAGCCTGTGAGCCATGTTTAACTCTACCAATTGAAATTGTCCACAACATGAATTATGTTTCGCACTTCGAACAACAAATCTTCAGAAATACGTGTACATGTGTGTTTTCCCATTTTGATAGAATGTTACAAGTTACATATTGTTTGTGACTGGGACAAAGCAGAAAATGTTCGAGCAACACAACATGTCAGTCGTGAAAAAAAGGCCACCTTGTTTCAAGAAACACCAGATTTTGAACCTAGGTATGCCTACTGGATTAGTTTTAGTACAGGTTTGTAAGGATGACATATCAAAGCTTTTGCTGGGAAACAAACAAAGCATAATTACCCACTGATTAATTACTGGATGTGGTTTATGTTATACATAACATAGTAGTTGCACAAAAAGAGACACGTTGCCAGTTTACCATTTCAACTCTGTGTGCTCCTTTGTCTAGATTAATTCTCTTGATGTCTCTCTATCGCTTCCTCTCTTCACATTTGCACGTTCATCATCACACTCTGCCACAAACAAAGCAACACTTGGCATGACGGCTGTGATCCTGACACGCAAATAAAAAAGCCCAAAAGTCACACTGCAGAGGCAAACTTTTCAATCCGAGGTGTTACTTTCACGTGTTTCGCGCTTGCAAAATGACAACGATAAGATGTGAGCTTTCAAGATATTTTGTGCAGCAAAGTTCGAACAATCACGGAGGATGTGAAAATATTATTTTGTCTTATTTATGCACACAGCTGCACATGCTGTAGTTTCTTTTCTTTTTAACCTGGAGAAAAAAAAGCTCTGTGTTACAAGTGGGTTTGTTTTTTTGTTGTCCTCCTATGAATAAACCTTCTTTTGGTGACATTTACCAAAGCTGGTGGAAAATTTAGAAGTTCAGTTTAGTTTGTTTGGAGATTCATTTTGGGAGTTTGAAATTAATGTGTCTGGTATTTGACTTTCCCATCGCTCATTTTGGTAAGAAAAATGCCTCTTTTAAGAACTTTTTATTGCCCCCATTGATTAAAGCGCTGTTAAAAGGTTACAAGTTTGAGATACAGTCATTTCTATCTTCATAACATTTACTCATTTCTCTCAACTTTACTTTGCCCAGCACTTCTTTAAACATCTCCAGTAATTATCTGTCTTTTTCCATTTCTTTGTTTCCTGTACTAGTTCCTCCTTCAGCCTTTCTGGAGCTTGACAATGAAGCTCAGGATTTACCGGACGATCTTTGCTCCAACTCTTCCTTTTGCTCCCAAGCTCCGAGTCGTGACCAAAATGATGAAACTGCAGATACAAGGCATTGAAATTAGTTTTCTTTACAGGGATAGGCTTTGGAGCAAAGATTCTCTGCTAACCTCTCTAAGCTCCTAATATCTTCTTACAACAGTTGCTTTTTTATGTTGAACGGAGCCTGCTAAGGTGGTGGGGGCATCTGATTATTATGTCTCCCTGAAGCCGCCCTGCAGAGGTATTCTGGGCACGTCTGACTCAGAAGAAGCACAGAAGATCTAGTATAGATTTATTTTAACTAGTAAAAAAGACCCCTGTTTCACCCTTGAAGAACCTTTAACCAAGTAGAGGACGCTTGGGCCTTTTAGTTTGCTGCCAGAGATCTGACTGAATAGGTGATAAAAAATATATATTTCCACCACTTCCACAAAACATAAAAAAAACTGCTTAATTTAAACAAACAAAATCTGACCCAGTTATACAGTTGTACAGTGACTGATTTGGTAAACTGATTGTCTCCCCCTTTTTAGGATTTTTCCTTAGATACTCCCCCCCAAACAAAAAGTTCATATCTTTTGAAGTGGGGTTCTGTGTAAACGTTATGAACAATTAATATCTTACGTGCTATAGATAGCTCTTTGCATGACCTCAGTTTGCAGAACAAGAGATCAATTCTGACCGGACTGATGAGCTAATCGCTAGTTTGAGTAAAGGACCGCCCTTTAAAAAAAACATATCTTATCTAAAAAAAATTGTAGTAGTTTATGCAATCGCTATTTTGTAAACCTTCTGACTGCTGTCAGTTTTTAGTTGAGTGACACAGTTTTTTTATTGTTGTTGTTTTACATAGAATTCTATTTATTTATTTATTTTATTTTTTATTTTTGCAAAGCCGTAGGGAAACTAGCAGTAACATTTCCAGTGCAGCTTGGGGCATTTTTGATAAGAATTTTATCACCTTTCTGCCAGAATAACAGCTGAATGCAAAATCCAGCTCAACCAAAAGGTGTTAGCAGGTATCGCTATGAAATTTTAAAAGTTGGAGTTGTTGTAGGATGGAGAAATGTGTTTTGGAACTGATCCCACTCAGGTTAGCTAATATAAGTTTATCTTTGTGGTGCAAGAACTGGTAGCCCTAAAGCAGATTTCTGTCATTTAAAAACAACTCTAATCTTCAAAAATGAATGCTATTTTTTTAAACCATTATACTGCTGTCATTTTCACAATACAGAGTTAATCCTGTGGAAATATTTTTGATATTTCTGCTAGAAGTTCCCAGGGTGCACCAGAAGTGTTATAGCTGCTGCTTCCACTATTTAACACCATGTCACAAGGACAAATCCCCTGCTGTGTATACTTGATAATGAATCTGATTCTGATTTGTGCCTGGGAGATTGGAGCACATTTTGTAGATTTGTTTTGTTCTAAGACAAGGGAAACAGACAGCAGTAATCTACTTTGGTTTTAGCTGCATTTGGACTAACCCAATCTTCTCAGGATTAACCTCTCTTTCTCCAAACCATGGTTATTCAAAGAGCTGTCAACAGGTAAGACATTACCTGTTCATGACCTTTCCACACAACCCCACTTAAAAAGATGGGAACTATTGCTTTAAAAACATGTTAAATTTTATGTTCATACTGTTTATCTCCCTGTTCTCCATTTCAAATTTAGCATTTCAGTTACAACAAAAAAGAATCAACAAAAATATAGAAAAAAGAAGGTGAAAAATTAAAAAAATATGTAACTTATGTAACATAAGTTACATATTTTTAAATTTATTTTATTGCATCACAAAACTAATGTTTAATCTATAAAGTGTATTATTATTATTATTATTATTATTATTATTATTATTAACAACAAAAACAACAACAACAACAACAACAACAATAATAATAATAATAATAATAATAATAATAATAATAATAATAATAATAATAATAATAATAATAATAATAATAAAATCATGAGCAACCAAATGGTTTGGAAAAACAGAAATCATCATGTGGAAGAACCTTTTGTTGGTTTATCAATTCAAATTTGTCTCTAAAATAATGGTGTAGTGGTCATACAACACAGGCACATTAAATAAAAACAATATGTTTCACACAAATTTTAAAGCTGAAATCTCTGCATGTGCTTCGTTGTACAGAGATTGTGGTTCTGTTATTATTAGAACCCGTTTATAGCAGAAGTTCTCTCTCTGACATTGACCAGACTCCACAGATCAGTGGCAAGCTCACAAGAACAACTGAGACAAAGAAGAAAAGCACACATAACAAATCTTCTTGTGAGTTTGTGTATTTTGATTTTACCAAGTTTTAATGGATCCCGTTGAAACACCTGAGGCTCTTTTGTGATCCATTCGTGCCGTCGCAGTTCACCCAAAGAATTTCACTTTTCATCTAAAATTACAGACTGCTTTGGAAAGCTGAAACAAACTGAAAGGGAAGCTGATACCACTCAGTTTAAACATTCTGTACCGTGTTCAAAAAAAAAAAGAAAGAGAAATAGTAAAAAAAAAAAAAAAAATGCTAATCGGGGTATTATTTCTAATTCTTGTGGTTTGAGACAGCTGTCCTTGTTTTTAGTTTAATTTTTTTTCCGATGAAACACTGACTCACAGGCTGCACTGTTGGCTTGATCTCATAACATTTCTCATAACATTTCTGTGCAATATTTTCTACTTTTAATCTCAGAGATGACAAAAGATCTAGACAACCTTTTTAGAAATGAAAGTACTCCACAAAATTGAAACCTCACAAAAATATACAACCATTTTCCTGAACTATTTGGAAAATGCTTTTCAACACAGCACTCAGAATTGGTGACGTTTATTCAGGCTGACTGTATTTATGCTGTTGATTAGGAGAAACTTTCATTTGATAATCTAAAATCATCTTACAAAAAAAATAATAATAGGTTTATGGATCACGTTTTAAATGTGGGTAGCACAGTGGAACAGTGGTTAGAGCTGTCGCCTCCCAGCAAGAAGGTTGCAGGACTGCTTCCCGATCTGGGGCCTTTCTGGGTGTTGTTTGGATCTTCTCCCTGTGCTAACGTGGGTTTACTCCTTATACTATGGTTTCCTCCCACAGGAGGTAACCGGACATGCATGCTAGGTTAATTGGTAACTCTAAAATTGCCCTTAGGTGTGAGTGAGAGTATGAATGGTTGTTTGTCTCATTTGTCTCTATGTGGTCCTGTGATGGACTTGCGACCTGTCCAGGGTGTCCCCCACCCTCTCCCACAGTGACTGCTGGAGATAGACACCAGCTCCCCGCAACCCAGAAAGGAGAAGTGGGTAAAGAAAATGGGTGGACAGACAGATGTTTAAAATATATGGCTCAGGTTTGAGGCAATGTTTGACAATAGCCATTAACAAAGACACCCCCCCATAACCACTCAGGAAGGAGGCAGGAAGAGTGATTTGCATGTGAGTTCAGTCGCACAAATGGAGCAGTTCGCTCAATTTGAGAAAACCTTTTGGATGAGAAACAAAATATCTTCAATAAATAAATGAATAAAAAATGACCATGACCTGGACGACTGAGAATCTACACCAATTAAAGTCCTTCAAATATGACTGATGATATAATTTTTTACTTTTTTTTTTAAATTTTGAGAAATCTGCTAATATTTTTCCCCTTTGGGAATCATTTTCACTTGCTCTCAGAGTTGCCACCTATCTCCTTGCTATTGTGTGAAGCTAATTCAGCATTCCCATTATGGCGATCCTGTTTCTCTTTATTATTTCTCTTTTCTCCCATCCCTGTTCTGACATGTAACTACTTCTGCAGACTAGCTACTTTAGCTAGTCTGTATATCAAAGCATTCAGCAAAATGTTCAACTCATTCATTCTTTCCAGATATGACTGTTAGTTTTTGTAACTCTTCAAATGCTTCAAAAACATTGTTCTCTTTGAAATCTGCTTCAGCATACTTACTCTCATTTTGTCTTCTTATGCTACTTTTAGCCTTTAGCTACTTTCAGCTTGCATTGTGTGACTTTTAGTTGCTAGTGTTTTCCTACTTTTACCTTTTAATTAGCCATTTTTTCATTTCACCTTTTAGCATGTGTTGCTACTTTTATCTAGCTTTTTGCTACATACATTTAGTGTGTTGCTCTCTTTAGCCTTTAGTTAGTATTCTGCTCATTTTAGCTTTACCAACTCAGTTTCAGCTTCTTTAACAGTTTGTGTTCCTTTGTTTGAATTCATTTCTAGCAGTAGCTCACATACAATGAAGTCTTAAAGTCTTAGTGTAGCACTGAAGACAGCTAATTATAAGATTTTAACCTTTTTATTTGCTTGTTTTTAATAGTGTGGTAAACAATTTAGTGCAGTAATTTAAAGTGCAGACCAAAATTAAATAATTCTTAGTAAATGAGTGAAATGTCAAATAAACACCTGCTAAATATTAAAAAAAGCATGCCTGTAAGCATACTGTAAAAGCATTTTGCTGCACATTTTGTAAAAAATGTCTAGGATGGTTGTTAATCAACCATCCTAGACAATTCTCAAAAGCCTGAAGGGACTTTGGCTGTCTGTTTGAGGCTGTGAAGTTATCTGTGGCATTATCAGGTGAAAATCAATGAATCAGTGAATGGAGTTGATAGATGTGAATTTTAGAATTTAGTACTGAAACAGGACTTTCAAGTCACTGAAGGATCTAATCATCTTGAAATTGTTTTTTTTTTAGGTTCAGACTTTAGTAAGCACACCATGTGTTCATTTTTTGGATGAGAAGATTAACCAAATCATACCGATTCACGCACATGTACAATGCAATTGGATCAGCAAATTAGCCGTAAATGGATGCGTTTTGGGGATGAAATGAAGATGCATCAATTTTTCTTTCTCCCCATCTTTGCACTGATAAAGCCTAATCCTTTTAATTACTAGATGAAGAATCTGCAAGCTGGCTTGTTTCTTCAGTCATCTGCTTAAAAGTAAAAACTGGAAATGCGTCGTAACGTATGTGTGTATAGAAAGAATGTGACTCATCTGGTGATGCACGACTTCTCTTCTAGTATCATTGCCGCTGTGTAGCTTTTCTCAATAATGATGCCCAAGGTTTAGAAGGAGAACTAGAAAAGTGCAGAAAGAAACAGAAGCAAACAGTGTGAAAGTGTTCGGCACCACTGGTGACACAGTTGCAGCACAGCTCAGTTTGCTTCACCCTGATCATGTGGATGAACTGATATTCCAAGAGGAAAACCCGAAACTAGGCCAGTTGGGCTGAATCCATTGGGGACTGAAAGTGGCTACCTAATGGACAGTTTTGTGTGCACTTATCTGATTTGCCACAAGGTTTTGACTCATCAAAACCTCAAAATTAATGTACCATTCATGTCTGTCATGAATGTATGTAAACTCCTGACCACAACTGTGTCTTTGTTTAATTTGCTGTCTGTAGCTTTTTGATGTTCCTCTTTTACCCCTTTTTTGTCCATCACGTCATGTACAGTTTAGTCATATCTTTGTGTACCGTGCTCTGCTATTAAAATAACCTGTCATTCTCTGTTTAAAGGAAATGCACAAGACAGTGCGATAATGAATTTTTTTTTTGCTCATTGTTCCTCATCTTCTTTTGAGCTCATTCAGCTACACATTCATCATATAGACTTCAAATACTCACTGCAGCATACGAAACACCATTTCTCTTTTTAAAATGAAATAACACAGCAAAACTGACAAGTTATGCTGTTCTCTATCCTAAGATCTCTGCAAATATGGATGCATGGATTCTGCTCATACAGAACATATGGGGCTCAGCATAAGAATTTGCATGGGGGTTTACAGTACTCTTGCATACCAGCATGCACTTAGACAAGTCATATGTGCATGATTTATGACTCTTTTTATATTTGGTCGTAATTCCCCATTTTGTCTCTGGGCATCACGATAACCACTGAAGCCTTTCTGATGGCGGGCTGTTGAATGTTAGAAGTTCATCCGTATCTTTTCATGTGAACTGTATTTTATGAACGATGATAAACAGTGTTCAAGGTTATCTGTAAGTTGGATTTGGGAATACCATGTGCATTGTTCATCGCAGTGTATTGAGTTTTCTGTGAGGAGATTGTTTCTTGAAATATTTTCATATAAAACTGTGGGAAATGTGTATCACATAGACAGAGGACAGAGTTTGTCATTTTTATCAGCAACACTGATCCACTGAAAGGATTATGGGTGTTGCAATCTTTGGGAAAATCATGTTTATATTTGAAGGTATGCATGTGTGTGTAATGCATTGTTTGTCAAGGGTATCACAAAATGGCTTAAAGAAAAATAGACTCATTTCACTTAAGGAGACACAAAGTTAGGTAATAGTCAAGTAATAATAAAGCAGTGGTTTATTAATCATGAACTACTAATTATAAAGTCTTACATGACTTGAAGGAACTAAAATTGGTAGGTAATAATCCAGTAATGTGGGACTTAGTATGCACTACATACTAAGTGATTAAATCGTTTTTAAAAGTACTATTTGTGAATTGGCAAACCTTTATGCTATTTTTCATCTTAACGATTACTTATGAACTACACACAAAGAAAAAAGTCATTAACATTTATTCAAAGATATACAATTAGCAAATATTGACAAATTATTTATAAATTTAACATATAGCAATATGTTAAATAAATGTATTATTTACAGTATGGCCGTATGTCAAAAATGTCAGTTACTTATTAGATGGAAACCAATTTATTAATGGATTTTTTTCCATACTCATATTATATTTAAATAAATATCACTCAAAATAATCTGTTTAACAGAAAATAATTTGGAGTTCAACATTAGGCATCTAAGCATTCAAATAAGATGTATATGAATACATAATAAAATCTTAGCTAATAACCATTCATTACCTAATAATGTATGTCTGTTAACAATATGTGATCAGTAGGTTATCATGGGGTAGTGCCTAACTATCTGTTAGTCCCCTCTTCATTCATTTTCTAATTTTTAGATTAGCCAATCATTAACTAATAATTTACTAATAACTGGCCTTTTAACAAAATGTAATTAGTGGTTCATAATTAACCATCATTAGGTGGTTAATTAGCCAGTTAATCAATAATTATCAGTTCTTATGTAACTAAGCGTATTTTTGTGGCTCTTATTACAACTTCCTTCCGTTCTTCTAATATTGTCAATCTCATAACTAAAAACATTTGAAGGGACAAACAGCATTTCTTCCTACTTAATGTTATTTTTCTAATAACTAAATTAGTTTGGAGGTATTTGTTGATCCAGCTCTCTATTAAAACAAATCCTCCTGATCTCTGGCAGACTGTGATGATTGAAATGAGACAAACCAAATGTATTCTTGGAGTTTATATTTTCAATATTGACATGTTCGCTTTTCAAGTTGTTTGAATTGAATTAACCTGGGGAAAAGCTTAGAAGGTTAGCTGGCTGATATTAAAGCCCTGGCCTTAGATCAACATATCTGGAAGGCTTTGAGGAGAGGGGAGTAGCGCACGTCCCCTTATACAGAAAGTGACCTAAGGCAGAAGAGTTTGGCTGAGGCAATAAGGCAGAAAATCTAATATGGTGGCAGGGGTTGTCCCACTGGGCTGCGGTCCCTCAAACAGCAATGCTAGGCGACTCAATCTGTGTGGCCCTCCTCTTTATTTCCTTTTCCATATTCTCTACACTCTTTCTTTCTTTCTACCCTTAACTCTTCTTTTCTTCACAATAGGCTGAAACGCTCGAGCACATACCTGCACACAAATGCTGTAACAAAAACATTGGGTGATAAGCTGACTCAATCTATGGCTCTAACCTCGTTGCAAACCTTATTGGGCAGCTTTGCTGAAGAAGTAACCTTATTTTGCCTGGAGGAAATACAGAGTCAGCAATTGGTGTGGCTACTTACACACTTCAGACACCCTCCTGTCTTTAGAACGCTGTCCACCCCCACACTTCCCGACCATTAGTTTTGCCAATACAGTGTTTCCTCAAATAAATACTTACTGAAGTGCAAATCACGACAGCGAAAGAACACACAACAACATTTTGAAAAAAAAAAAAAAACAGCAAAGTTCATTTCTTAAAGCTGATTAACATTTCAAAATACAACAAAAGAGAAAACACACATGAGAAACTAATTACCATTTCACACAACACAATGACTTTTCATTTATGTGGACAATGTAAGGACAGCAGCTCTTGCTTGTGACTGGACAAAACCCAAGTCTGTTATATTTTTTTAAAAGCCAGTGTTATTCTGGTGTGTATCACTTTATTATGTTTCCCTAAAACAAGGGTTCCTAATGCTTAGTATTTCTTTGGGTGGTGTTGCATTCAGGGAATTTTCATGGAATATATTTGGCAACAAATATCCAACAACAGCAAAAGGGGAGACCTTAGCAGTAAGAGTTTTAACAGTGCCTCTTTTTCTTTCCAAAATGTTATTTAAAGCATTTTTATTGACAATGTAAATCTCTAACATTCCAACATGTGGTTGATTCCTAAAGACTGAGACTATTTAAAGTTTTGCTCCATTGTCGTTTTTATTTTCAGCATGTTGCTTTATGCATATATGAACCCCATAAGAGCTTCCACTTCGTACAGACGCCAGCTGGCTAAACAAGCAAATGAGCTTGAAAAGGTCACCCATGGCTGAAAGATCGACAACCTTTTGGCAAATGACTAGGATAATGGATGTTACCTGGAAGACAAGATAGATTTTGGTGCCAAACTTCAAGTTTTGTCCACATATCTGTTCTTGTTGCGCTTTACCAAACTAATCATTGTAATAAAGATTTTAGTGAAGGTAACTGTTAAATTCAGATATCTCCCTCAGAATGGAGCCTTTGTGAGCAGATACAAGTTTTACTCCTAGTTTTAGTGAAGCTACAAGCTACTGCAGTTTCTAAGTAACTTTGACTCGTTCAGAAAGTTGGTAAAATGATACGATATGATAAAATTGTCCTTGGGCAACATACTGAGCGTCACATTAGGTGCTTTCCAACAACTGGGGACCAGTTCACAGTCCTTAAAACTACTTGACCCACCTTTCACCTTTATTTTTGCTTTTGCACTGCTGGAACTGTGGTCATGCAAAGTCCTCCTAATTGCAATTTCTGTGTTGTTTTTAACTCTTTCTTCAGAGTAGGTGCTTTTTTAGCTCCGCAGGGTCTCCAGAATAAGAAAAGGTGATGTGATTTGTCCATACATAAATGGCTAAGCAAGTTGAACACTCTTCCAGCACCCACACTAATAAAATTGCTTTTGCACTGCTGAAGTAGAAGACGCATAATTGTTGCCACTGTTTTCTATGATGTGATCGTTGAAGCAGAAAGAAGAGTGATTTTTCATGTGAATTTGTTTTAAATGTACAGTTATAAAGAAACAGTCAAAGACACAGAAGTATGGAGCCCACCATTGTTGTGGTTCTTGATGCTGAAAGCCACATACAAAACTAGCTGTGCTGAAGGGTCGCACAGTCACAGCTTTCCCTGTTGGTGCAAAATCAAAATCGATGGTTTTTATGACTGTTTCACAGTGGAATCAACAGTACTCATAACTCTCAGAGAGCTCTTAGAACTGTTTGGTCCAAAAGCACCTAATGTCTTTGTTGATATGAACCTCACTCCTAGGATGCTTCAAATCACCAACTGCCCTCTATCCCAGCATTACAAGAAGTTGAAAACTTATATTTTACACTCTTTAAAAAGTACTACATCGATTTTTAAGAAATGTGTTTTTTGCTACATTCTATGTACATTCTATATATTTATATACATTATATATATTAGGCAAAAATGAAATTTAGGGTGGGCTGTGAGAAAAAATGAAATAATAAGAGTCCTGATCACTAGAAAAGAGAAATGATATTGTTTTTTTGTTTGTTTGTTTGTTTTTTGTTGTTGTTTTGCAAAGCCTTGAAACTACTAAACAACAGACAAGAATTCTGTATCAGAATTTAGGAAATGTTCCATTTTCATTTTTGTTAACATGTTTTGCTTCTCTTTATAATTTCATTCTCATTTCCAGTGTAATTAGCATGACTATTTTTTTTACTATCATGTTTCTTCAATGCACATAAACAGATTTTACAACTTGTGGAATTATATGCACTTCAGGTGGAAGCCTATTTTTTCATTTATTGTTTATTTTACCTACAAAATTTAAAACTACTATATTAACCTGGTACTACACACTTAAGACTTCCTGCAGCATGTTTTTTTTTTTTATTAGTTACATTAACTTTAATTTTTTTTGTTTTTAGTATCCACATTATAATAACAAGATTTTTATAGCTGAGTCAACAAGAACCCTGGCCATAATTTAAGGTCCAGGCTTTAAATTGAATCGGATTCCATTTAAGAAAATCAATATATGACTCAAGCTCCACTTCTAAGTATAAATATTTACACATTTAGAGACAAAAAGTCCAATCAAACCAAGTCATTTTTTTACATAGTCTTTCTTTTTGTTTTGGAATCTGTTTACCATTTCTCTGTTATTCAGATGTTAATGTTTGTTTCTTTTAGCTTCAATGTCACTATAACTTACCTGAATAAAACAACTGGCCAACTACTCATATGTGGTCATGAAACCGACTTCCCATCCAAGCAGATGGAGAATTACAGACTTACTTCCATTTTTCTTCATGCCACTCCCACTCTCTTCACTAACTTTTTCATTATGCACGGCTGACTGCACAGTGAACTCCAGGTTCCTCCTGGGGCACAAATCCACCACCTCCGCCTGGCCCCTCTGGTATTCAGCTGCTTTGCACTCCGAGATGGACACACCTATCAGACTGAGGACAAGAGACATGACAGTCATGTTGATTACAGAGTTTTTCTTAATGAAGGACGCAAAAATAATCTAGCAATCACTACATATGCATCACACATGAGTGATGGACTACTGAAGATGCACATTTTTGTCTGATTTCTTCCCTTTTTTCACATGTCTCACAAATTGAGAAAATTTCTCGCATTTTGCTTGGCTTTCAGAAGTCAGTGCTGCATGAAAAGCACCTAATAATATGAAAGCAAAACAGCTACAACTCCATCCCTTCTCATCATGAGATGGTCTAAGTTAAATCTCTGGCATGAAAGGCAGCGGGTAATATGTATTCCTACAAGGAATACTAGGCCTTTAATGTTCATATGGCTCAAATCATCCTCATTCCAATTCAACGTCTTTTCAGCTCCAAAAGAAAAGTTTATTTTTCGAAGTTTGTCATAGCTTGCTACTTCTGGTGACTATGAATGCTGACTTGTTTTAAATGCAAGGAGAAGAATTTTATTAGTTTTTTTTTTTGTCATATTGTAGCTCTAAAAATAGATTTATTTTCGACATGTGTGTTGTATCTGACTTTAACAACAAAAAAAGTACAGAGTTTATTTGTTCCCAAACCATTACTTAGATATTTTTAACAGCTCAAACATGCCACTACACTGATGATGGATCACCACTGCACCACTGCTGTCACTGCTCTTGGGGGGGGGGGGGAATGACACTGTAGGCAACTTCAACTGCTTTAAATTACTGATAATGTTATCAGATTTTTGGTGGTAAAAGAAAGGGTGAGAGTTACTTTACAAAGTACCTATTGAGGCAAACAATGACCTCATATGTCTTCTTTGCTTTCCTTACACTTCTGATTAAATGAGCTTGATGGATCTCACCATCATTAAGGAGACTGAGGGCTGGCGAACTGTAGCCACCACAAATCAGCTTTATGTGGGAAGAGCATAGAGTGGCAGTGGCAGCTTTACAGCTTCTGTGATATTAATGGAGTGGACTGTTTTACATTGAATGGCCTGTAGCCCTTTTTACATCAAATATATGGTAACCAGTGGTCATTATACATCTCCAGGCTGCAGGTTTTGCATATTTCAGTTGCTGTTCGTTACCTTAGGCACCGCATTAGTGGAAGTCAGAAGGGTGGTGCAGTTAATATTTAGAATTTTTCTCACTGAACTCACTATGATAATGCTGACCTGGTGCCTCTAAATGCAAAATATATCTAACACTAGTGTGCATCACAAAGATAAGAATTAAAATAATCCATTTATGTTTCCAAGATCACAAGAGTTCCACCTCTTCTAAACAGTATCTGCTAATGAGAGCATGCTGGAGCTGATGATTTCAACAACACAACAATCATTCTTCAGTTTTCAAAAAGAGCAGCATGTTTTCATACCATTTTTTTTTTTTTTTCCACAACCCAGTTCTGCAGTCTAAGTCATTTGGTGCACATTTCACGACTGAAAACATCTCTTCTATGTCTGGTCTATGGCTACGAAAGAAGCTACTCAAGTGGCACAAACTGATTTAATATTTTATCAAATCCAAGCACACTTGCTTTTCACCTGACACTTGTCAAGATAGCAGTGGGTGCAGTGGTGATTCCAGTAAAACCCAAGGCTAAGTGTAGAAACTGCATTTCTCCTTACTGGAGGACATCGTCCATCAATTGGAAATGAAATTCTGATAAACTGATGGCCAGCTTTCTATGGACCATTTTAGTCCAGCTCATGCACATGCAGGCCTTGTTCAAACTAGAGACTTTAAGGTCCAACTTCACCACAACTGTTTACACTGCAGAATCATGGAGACCAACTCCATGATCTTATGCCAATCCAGTTGGTTGGCAAGTTGGCATAATTAGGAGCCAGATTTAAGACCTAGGTCCTTATCTTGAATCATGAGTATCCAGGTGCAGGTATCGCTGTCCAAAATGCTCTACAGTATGCAAACAGAAGCTTTATATATGTTCAGTGCTGTGAAAACATAATTTCTTTATATTTAGGTTCAAATGAACTATTTTCTAATTGTTTCAAGCATAGTTCTTTGGGTGTTCTGAAGTTGAGAATTTTTTGCCTAATTTCAGTACAGTTTGTGCACTTGACCAAGAAAAGATAGATTTTTAAACTACACACTGCACACTAAGTAAGGTATAGAAGTACAAAAAATAGGTCATACCTACTATCTTCAGGGGGAAATAGTAACTAATAACCCCATCTCGTATTTGCATATTTACCTCATGTTTACATGGAGCACTACGATACATGGCTGTAAGGAAATAACATCACAGCATGGCCTCTTTACATATCAGATACTCTAAAACAGCGGTGGCCAATCCTGGTCCTCGAGGGCAACTATCTTGCATGTTTTTGTTTCCCTACTCCAACACAACAGATTTGAATTGATGGGTAATTAACAGACTTTTGCAGAAAATGAAGAGGTAATTTAACCACTGAATCATATGTGTAAGAGTATGGAAACAAGTAAAACATGCAGAATAGTAGCCCTCGAGGACCAGGATTGGCCACCCTGCTCTAGAATATGCATGATATGTGATCTTTAGCAAGGCCAGGTTGCCACATATTTATTGGTCATGCAAAAAAAATCTGTAGCATAAATGTAGCAACTTTGAAACGTCACATATATCTCACATACTAAATATGTCACAGTAATAAAAGTTACAGTATACAGAGTGATCCAACAATAACAATACACATTCTCATGCCAGGTTCTGCAAACACTTTGTCTGGATGGCGAGGGTCTTGTCGCGTATGTGTGGCACTTTAATGTGTAATGGGTGTTACTATTGCTGGTCTTTCCTATTTGTCTTATGTGTATCAATGGCATACTCCTTTGTGTTCTTGCATATTTACTGCATAAATATTGTTGTTCGCAATGCCATGTGGTTGCTGCTTCATGCTGTATTCTTCAAGTATATGTGGGGTTGTAAGAGTACCAACAGTATATACATGGCATTTTCTGGTACAGGTTGTGTACTAGATCGAGTCACATGATGTGTTCCTACATAAGACCAACATTTTCTGCTTGTTATTAGTTTCATAAACATGGATCTGAAAGAAATTAATGTGTGAGTTGCTGTTGTGAGTTTGGTTTGAACTTCACTTGAAGCTGAAGAGAACAGGAAACAAATTACCTACCTGAGAAATGCCAGAGAGAACTAACAAGAAGAAGACCCAGAAGATGGCGGGTGGGACCATGACTAAGAGCTTACAGAAGACTGCAATTTAGCCATGGCTCATGGAAGATGTGCAAACATGTGGGTGAATGCCACAGAAACACTGCATCAACTCTGCATGTAAGAACACAACACCAGACCATTAAAAGCAACAAGATGGTTACCCTGCTGCCACACAGCATACACCATGCTTACATTGCAGTACACTGTTACTTTCAATGGAGTACATCTGAAGTATAATAACAGGAGCCCATCAAGAATGTTACCTGTATGTCAAATATATTGCTATATAAAAAAAAAAAAAAAA